>NC_135707.1:819706-1077293 GCF_964276395.1 Gasterosteus aculeatus
TACAAAACTTAGTCCCAGAAGACAACTATTAAGTTTATCAAAGGCGGTGAAATATGTCCACATCTGAGGAATTATTCCAGATTAAATGAACAAATTCATGGATTCTTTCCTTTTTTATCTAGTTTCACTTTGTTATACAAAAATAACTGCAACTGTCAAAAGCCAGAAGGGATTTAATTATGTAGTGTTTTGGCAGGAATGACACGGGTGAGCGCTGATTCCACATCTATATTTCCGGAATAAGATATTGTTATTAATAATCAGTTATTCACAAACGTCAAATCAGCCACAAGAGAGTTTGTTTAGCATTTTATTTATTCCCTCGTTATTCTCGTCACCGTTGGCTTTTAAACTCGTCTCACCCTCATCCCCTCATCCCACCCGGCCTCCGTTTTCATCAGCACCAACACACAGGGCTTAATTAACTGCGCCTGCAGGACATTGCCTTTCCCTGTGCGTGTGTGTGTGTGTGTGTGTGTGCGTGTGCGTGTGCGTGGAGGTAAAGTAGGCCGGTCTATAAGGTGGTTAATTAGGATGCAGCAGGCCTCTGGCCGCTGGCTCTCAGGGACCAGATGGAGGGCCGGGTTCACAAACAGAGGAGGACCTTTTGTCCGGACCGAAGGTTTCCTCATCGCTCGTTGTGTGTTTTCCACCACACAGACAGACACACACACACACACACACACACACACACACACACACAGAGAGAAAGGCACACTCTGATTTATGGTCACATGACTGCGGTTTTCACATTAGTCAATCATGACGTCATAGTTTCTTCAGCTAGACGTCAACTTTATTTTTTATTACAGAATCTATATAAAATAAATTGTTTGTCTGTGAGGAGATTTTAACTGAGACAGGAAGAATAAAATATGTGATGAAATATCACAAGTTCAGAGACTTTGTTCAGTCAGTAGATTTTATTCTTGTCTGAGTCGACATTTTCTTTCTTTTATTGTGATGAATCCTTGTGCATCATAACTTCATTACCGGCCTCAGTGCTCCACCACGTCCCCGAGACGTAACACATCGCCCCGGCAACCGCTGTCATAGAAACACCTTCAGCCTGCAAGTTACCACGAAAGCTCACACGCACACGCATGCACTCATCGGGGTTAAAGGGGATGGATTGTATTCTGTCATACCTTTGTCTTCTACATACACAAGATGACCGTTGACACAAACGTCTTACTTCCCTCAACTCTCAGCTTCCTGTCACTGTGTCTCCGCCCGCCCCGAACGCAGGGTGCAGCAAAACAAACTTCAGATGAGTAAGTGGCTTAAGATGGATTTATTTATCAGCTCAGACCTAAACAAGTGGGCGGCGTGGTGGTTTTCACTGTCTCCTCACAGCAAGAAGGTCCGGGTTCCACTCCGCCCAGAGGCCTTTCTGTGTGCAGTCTGCATGTTCTCCCCGTGTCTGCGTGGTTCTCTCCGGGTTCTCCGGCTTCCTCCCACAGTCCAGAGACCTGCTCTGGGGATCAGGTTGATTGGGGACTCTAACTTGCCTGTATGTGTGTGGATGTGAGTGTGAATGGTTGTGTAGCCCTGTGATTGGCTGGTGACCCGTCCAGGATGAACCCGTCTATCGCCTGAAGTAGGCTGGACAGACTCCAGCCCCCCACGACCCCGTGAGCAGGATAAGTGCTGTGCAGATGGATGGGTGGGTGGATGGATGGATGGAAGGATGGACGGATGGATGGATGGATGGGTGGATGGATGGATGGGTGGGTGGATGGATGGGTGGGTGGATGGAAGGATGGACGGATGGGATCTCTAATAAACACAGTATTTCACTATCTAGAGTAACCATGACTGTTGACCAGCCGTAGCGGGCGGATATGCATCTGAATTGTCAACTGTCATTGTTTTGGTGTCAGAGACGTTTTGGTGCAGTCACTATCTACCCCCCTCCACCCCCCATGGCCCCCTTCGCCCTTGTAGTTATTGCCCCGGCTGACAGATGAGCGCGGTGATGTTCATCACGGTAATGGGACACATATGTAAGAAACGTGATGATTCTGTGTGTGATGAGCTGAGTGAGGACCGAAGAAGACGAGCAGCGAGCTGGAAGACTCCTCTTCTCCTTCATTGCCCCCCCTCCATCTTCTCAACCCCTGTTTATTCCTTCTCCTCACTAGCCTGATACTTTTCATCCTCTCCATCACTCCTACGCCTCCTCATCTTAGCTCTGTGTTCCTCCTTCCAACACCTTCAGCTTTGTCTTCTGTCACTCTTTTTCTGTCTATATCTCTAGCTCCCCTCGTCCTGTTCTTCGTCCTCTTCCTCCTCTAATCTATTGCTTGTGTTGACAGACCTTCAGAGACAATATAAAAAGACCGACACAGACGCTGTTTTCACCTCCTCTTCATCTTCTCTCTCTCTGAAGTGGAGTTCTCTTGTTCCTCGCAGTTGTTTCTGACAAAAACAACAGCGAGCGCCTTCACACTGAACACATGCCTCCTCACAACCAGAAGAAGAAGAAGAAGCACACGGGTGTATTTCTGACAGGCGGAGGGGAGTTCCTACCTGTGATCCTCTGAAAGTTTTGTTGTTTTATTTTGGAGGAGGCGCTCGTCTTCCTCTCTTCTTCCCCCCGTCGCTCCGTCACTCGGCGGACATTAAACAAGCGACAGGCGGGCACTGGCTTAGCTAACGAGCTGCATGAGGCAGAGTGAAGCTAAAGTTCACGTTGATGAAACATCTTGATACACCAGAATGCTGACTACTAATGAATGAAAACTATGAGATGTTCCAGTCACAGCCAATGGTAAACTGGGTCTACTGGTGGGCTGGTGGACTGACGGGCGGGGGGGTTGGTTTGAGGGTTGGTGGATTGGTTTGTGTGTTAGTGGATTGGTAGGTTGGTGGGTTGGTCTGTGGGTTGGTGGATTGGTGGGTGGGTTTGTGGGTTGGTGGATTGGTGGGTGGGTTATTGGATTGGTGGGTGGGTTTGTGGGTTGGTGGATTGGTGGGTGGGTTTGTGGGTTGGTGGATTGGTGGGTGGGTTTGTGGATTGGTGGGTGGGTTATTGGATTGGTGGGTGGGTTTGTGGATTGGTGGGTGGGTTATTGGATTGGTGGGTGGGTTTGTGGATTGGTGGGTGGGTTATTGGATTGGTGGGTGGGTTTGTGGGTTGGTGGATTGGTGGGTGGGTTTGTGGGTTGGTGGATTGGTGGGTGGGTTTGTGGATTGGTGGGTGGGTTATTGGATTGGTGGGTGGGTTTGTGGATTGGTGGGTGGGTTATTGGATTGGTGGGTGGGTTTGTGGATTGGTGGGTGGGTTATTGGATTGGTGGGTGGGTTTGTGGATTGGTGGGTGGGTTATTGGATTGGTGGGTGGGTTTGTGGATTGGTGGGTGGGTTATTGGATTGGTGGGTGGGTTATTGGATTGGTGGGTGGGTTTGTGAGTTCACTGCCTTGTGAGATGTTCGTGTATTGATAATTTATGGCTGTGTCTTGCAGGTCTTTGAACTTCTTCCGTTTGGGTTTGTTACTTTAAAGTTTTCTCCTCCCTCCTCCTTCTCCAGGCAACGAGTGGTACCTGTGCAGGTTGACTCTGAGCATGTCCAGTCAGGCCCACCTGCAGTGGACCATGTATCCGTTGCCTTATCTGGGCGCCGTGGGGCCCGACGCCGCGCCCGGCTCTGTGGTCTACCGACTGTCGGCACGGCAACGGGACGGGGAGCCCGGACAGGCCCAGTTCCTCCTACTGGGCGGTGAGCAGACTGTTCTATTTCCTTATTTTTTTACTTTTCTGAACCAGAGGCTGCGCACGAGAAGTGGACGTAGTCATGGTGACGTCCACCTGATGTTTTGAATTTTTGACTCAATTTTGGGCATCGCATATTGTTTTGTCATGAAGTGATCATACATGGACTGAGGGGGCCGTAGAAACTCAGTATACCGGGTCAGAACCCTAAAACCATAACCATGCAAAGCATATGTTAGACAATGTGTGGCCAAAACTATGTGGGCGCGTTACAATGGAAAGAGAAACTTTATTCTCTATAAGCTCTTCAAAACTGCTCCTGAAAATCAGAAGTTCAAAATGGATCAGATGTGTTTAAGGCGGCAGACGCAGCGCTCTAATGGTCCTAAATGGAAAGCTGCTGTTATCTCTCTGTAACTGTAACCTGTAAAAAGGAGCGATTAAAAACATGACTTATTGATTTTCAATTATCGTCAAGTATGAGAAGGAGAGAGAGAGAGAGGGAGAGAGAGAGAGGGGGAGAGAGGGAGAGGGGGAGGAATAAATAAAGAGGCAGATGAACGGCGTAGAGCTGCACTGTTAATCGCTCCCTGGGGCCAAGAAAGCTCTCTGATTCGGGAATAATAGGGAAGTCTCTGGAGAGGCGGCGAGTGGGCGGGTGGGCGCCGGTGGCTGTGGATCTCTTATTTTTATAATATTATTCCACCGGAGGAGAGGAAAAGGAAAGGAGGGATATTTTGAGAGTTAATTTCCAAAGCTTTCACATTAAAAGCCTCTGACTTCCCTTTGGCGTAATGTGACTACATGTGTACCCGCGAATAATCCAATAATTTACATTAAAAGTGTTTTTTAATATCATGCCAATATGAAAATATATTCATGCCGTGCCTGTGTGAATCCAATTAGTAGCTTTAATGGGATTTCACAGTGCTTCATTTTTTTTAAGTTTGTGCATTCATGAGTTTGTTCAAAGTATTTACTTTTCTATTAGAGTCTATTAATAAATACCAAAGCTGTTTTCATGCAGCGGTCAATTGAGAGATTATAGTCTATTGTTCTTCTACAAATTGTGGTATTATTTTACTTCTTTGTCTGATTGCTTCATTTGCATATCTAAACACAACATTTTGGTAAAATTTGTAACACAATAAATGTACCACAATGTAACACAATGTAGTGATGAACTGGTGAAGTGTCATGTTGGTATCTACTCTTTAATTCAATAAATTCTCTATTCTAGACCATAAAGCAAGGGAGGCTTTAGGGCGGGGCTACACGCTGATTGACAGGTCTCTAATAGACCATAAAGCAGGGGAGGCTTTAGGGCGGGGCTACACGCTGATTGACAGGTCTCTAATAGACCATAAAGCAGGGGAGGCTTTAGGGCGGGGCTACACGCTGATTGACGGGTCTCTAATCGACCATAAAGCAGGGGATGCTTTAGGGCGGGGCTACACGCTGATTGACGGGTCTCTAATAGACCATAAATCAGGGGATGCTTTAGGGCGGGGCTACACGCTGATTGACAGGTCTCTAATAGACCATAAAGCAGGGGATGCTTTAGGGCGGGGCTACACGCTGATTGACGGGTCTCTAATAGACCATAAATCAGGGGATGCTTTAGGGCGGGGCTACACGCTGATTGACGGGTCTCTACCAGAGACGAACATGGTGTCTCTACATGTGGCGATGGCCCTAATCCAAGATGGCCGCAATGTAATCCCCTTCCTCCAAAAATATCCACAAACCAACACGGCGTCACCATGACGACAGTACGAGGCTCAAACTCCTTTTTTTCCCGTCCAGGTGGGGAGGGATGCTTCGAGGTGGACCGTCGCTCCGGCGACATCATAACCACGGGACGACCCCTGACCCCCAGCAAGGAGTACCTGCTGCGGGTGCAGGCCATGGAGGGGGGGCGCGGGGGCCCGCCGGTCACCGTGTCCGTGCTCGCCGGCCACCGGCCGCCGCAGTTCACCAACGCCACCTACAGGCTGAACGTACCAGAAAGCTCCGCCGTCGGCCCACCGTGAGTTCGCCCGTTGGTTATGAGGCGACAACAGGTTGCATAACACAAACCAGCAAAGATTAACAAAATATAAAAAAACACTTCAGGAGAAACAAACAGGAAATAGATGCTGTTTCTAGAAAAAATAACCAAATTAATCCACAAAAATAAGCTGGAATGTGGAAACGTATTAAAACAATATCTTCATCATCAGTTGATTGATAGAACAAACAGAAAAAAGATTAAATATTTGCAATTTAATTTAATTTAATTAAGAAAAGGATTTCACTTTAAATAATCTATATTTACACTTGATAAAATGTTCTATTAATATAATTAAATGCATCAACTAAAGTTTAGCTAAGTATAATAATAAACCATAATATAATGTAGCTAATTAAATTAATTAATTTAGCCAAACTAAAAAGTTTTGAAGTTTTTGTTTTCAAAAAGAATCCGACAACACAAAATGTGCATTAATTGTTATGTTGTTGTTTACTCCGCACTCTTATAAGAGTATTTGCAGTATGTGAGCATAACATACACCGAAGTATATGTAAATACACTACCGACAGGGTTCTGTAGAATACTACCACAGTATGAGTGGTACTTGTAGTACTTCTTAACTGGAGTTTTCTTATGTCTCATGTCTGCATGTTTATTTTTATGCCTTCGTCCTCCGTGTTGATAGAAACATAATTTACATCCACTGACTCGGACACTCAGTGAAAATGGCATTTGTGTCTGTGTGTGTGTGTGTGTGTGTGTGTGTGTGTGTGTTTCCACGGCGAGCTCGTCGCCTTTGCATGTCATGTGATGCATGAAAAGATGAGCCCCGTAGAGCGAGACAAAAGAAGAGGAAGAGGGCAGGGAGGAGGGAGATGGGAAGGAGAAGAGGAAGATGAGGAAGGAAAGGAGGAGAGGAAGAGAAGAGGAAGACAAGAAGAGGAGGAAAGGTAGAGGGAGAGGAGAGGAGGCGGAGCATGATGGATAGATGAAGATGCATGAGCGTGGCCTGAGGCGGAGAATTTGAGTGTTGCAAATTCAAATATTTATTAAAAGGTTTGGATAAACATGAAGGCAAGCGCACGTGAGTGTGGGTGTGTGTGAGTGCGTGTGTGAGTGTGTGTGTGTGGATGTGTGTGTGCGAGTGTGTGTGTGTGGATGTGTGTGTGCGGATCCCTCTGGGCTGCCGGCACAAAGCACATTGTATTAATATCCAGGTATCAGTGCCACCCTGTCAGCAGCCTGCGTGTGTGTAATTGATTAACCAGGTCATGTGATGAGTTCTGAGAGTGCACAGTAATCCGTGAAGGCTGCAGACTCCTCTCCTCCTCCAGGAGTTGGTGTGGAGGTGCTCTCTGCTGACCTGGAGTCAGGTAGCTCCTGGTCCTCAGGTGCACCCATGAGCCTCGCCTTACAGCCATCCTACAACTTACTATAACAATGCTGAGGGGTTTTAACACATTTTGATTTCTAATGTTGGATTGAGATCGGCTAGACGGGGAGACGCTACAGAGTTCATGCTCTCTAGAGATTTATCTCCTACACTAAAACCACGTACAACAACGTTACCATTACACAATGCCTCATTCACATATTTAACCCTTACCATTTGAGAGAACTTGTGAAACTATAAATGTTTGTCTTAATGAAGCGGTAAGGTTTCATGTGATAATGACTTTTTTCATCTTTAAGGACAAGAAAAAACACACCACTTGTTTAAGATTCGACAAACGTTTGGCATCCCAACACAACCTCACCTGTTTCTCTACGTGTGTCCCTGCAGCGTCTCGGTGGTCCAGGCCGTCTCCTTCCAGAAGAGGAACCTGTCTTACATGCTGCTGGTGAACCCTGGGAATCTATTCAGCATCAACCAGGAGAGCGGAGCACTCAGCCTCACCAGGGCCGTGGACTACGAGAGCGGACACAACCTCCACAGCCTGCAAGTCCGCGCAGCCGAACCCGACACCGGCCTCAGCAGCCTGGCAGAGGTAAACCATGAGATACATGTTACTAATGAGGTAAACCATGAGATACATGTTACTAATGAGGTAAACCATGAGATACATGTTACTAATGAGGTAAACCATGAGATACATGTTACTAATGAGGTAAACCATGAGATACATGTTACTAATGAGGTAAACCATGAGATACATGTTACTAATGAGGTAAACCATGAGATACATGTTACTAATGAGGTAAACCATGAGATACATGTTACTAATGAGGTAAACCATGAGATACATGTTACTAATGAGGTAAACCATGAGATACATGTTACTAATGAGGTAAACCATGAGATACATGTTACTAATGAGGTAAACCTTGAGATACATGTTGCTAATGAGGTAAACCATGAGATACATGTTGCTAATGAGGTAAACCATGAGATACATGTTGCTAATGAGGTAAACCTTGAGATACATGTTACTAATGAGGTAAACCTTGAGATACATGTTGCAAATGAGGTAAACCATAAGATAAATGTTGCTAATGAGGTAAACCATGAGATACATGCTGCTAACGAGGTAAACCATGGAATACATGTTGCTAATGAGGTAAACCATGAGATACATGTTGCTAATGAGGTAAACCTTTAGATAAATATGCAAATAACTTCTCCTCCATATGCAGGTAGCCTGCTAGCAGCATATGGTTGGCTAGCATAGCACCGCTGGTTAATAAATATGTCAGCGACTGTAAATATCAAGAGAAACTTGTGCTTTCTTTGGCCATTCAATGAGAAACAAGCCCACGCAACCAGCGTTAATTACCATGTTTAGAAAGTGATACTGCCTCCATCTCCGCCACAAAACCCCCACCTGGGTCAGGGAGTTCAGCACGGTCCTGAGGAGACTTGATAAACAGAATAAATCCACGTCAACACGTCTCTTTGCGTGATGATTCCAATGACAGAACACGCTGAATGCCGTGATGCAAACGTTACACGTCTGTGTCTATTCCGCCCACACCTTCACTATTTGTTAAATAAATAAGAATAAGACAGATCAAAGCTGCGTTCAAGCCCTCAACGGTCACATGGGATCGTTCTGTGATCAGCAGTTTTAGCTCTTTTTAGTTTGTGCGAGAGTTTCTCACATACACACCTACACACAGAAACACACACATAACATAAAGATAAATGCAGACACTTGACTTTCATCCCAGCAGTGAACACCTATGATTTCACACACACACGTTATTACCTGCTCTCAGCTTCCAGGTGGTTGGAACAGACAGAAAATAGCTGCTAAGCTACCAGCTTCTCCCAAAGGCCTCTGCTGCTATTTAAGCTTGGCTGGCTGATTTGCTCTACAGGCCTATAGACCTGTGATGGTGTTTCAGGTGGGTGGTGCTCTAACTGGGGGTGGAGGCCCTCCGAGATACGTGTCTTTTGTTTCCGTTTAAAAAGTATTAAAGGGGACATATTATGAAAGTTCCCCTTTCTTAGTGCTTCTACATGTTAATGTGGTCTACCGACCCAAACAAACAACTCCTGCGATTTGTTCTGGTTGTTGTACGTCAGAAACGTCGAGCTGAGTGACGAGAACGAGCTTCCTTATCATTCTCTCGTCACTACGAGCTTCAGGTCGCTCTGTGTTGTTTTAAATGATCCTGGTGCTATTTTGACATTTCATTAAGACCCAAAGGAACCACATCAACTTGTGGTAAAATGGTCCTTTATGGGTCCTTTAACATCTTTTCACCGCTCGCCAATGTCACACTTGAGATTGAGCAAGAGGCGGGACTTCCTGTTCAGGGGCTGATTGATGTGGGAGGAGACGTTTATAGTACGGTCACATGATCGATCGATTACCGAGAGTCTGAATCCTGCAGGTCGTCGTCAGCGTGACGGATGACAACGACTGCACGCCGGAGTTCCTCCACCCCATCTACACCCGAGACAACGTACCTGAGAGCATCGCACCTGGAAGCTCCCTGCTGCAGGGTAACACACACACACACACACACACACACACACACCTGAACATGTGGGAGCTGGTTCTGGTCATACATGTTCACCCCCAGTGAACGCAACATCAGCAACTACTGTACACCTATGTGTGTGTGTGTGTGTGTACACACACACACACACACATGTGTTTATCTCTGGTTCTCTTCTCTCCTCTTCGTCTCCTCTTCCTCAGTTCTGGCCCGTGACTGTGACTCCGGTGTGAACTCGGAGCTCTCTTACTTTGTTCACGGCGAGGACTTTGACATCACACCAGGGGGCGTGGTCAGCCCTGTCCGTCGCCTCGACTACGAGCGACCCAATCACATCTACGAGTTCGTGGTGGTCGCCGTGGACGCGGGGACGCCCCCCCGCACGGGCACGGCCTCCATCCGAATCCGCGTCACCAATAGCAACGACGAGGCGCCCGTCTTCTCCCAGAACACGTAAGATCATTATTATTATCATAATAATTAATGTGACTTTACAACAAACGGTCGTTACATGAATAAAGTTTTTTCAAAATAAAAGTCCTCAGGAAATGAAATGTCTCTCTCTCTCTCTGTCAGTGTCTCTTGCCCACAGAGTTTTAGTTTTGCTTCCTTCTTGCTCCGTTTATAATAATACTTCATCTTTTACACTTCTAATACTTCTTTAATTTACTCCCCCCAGGTATAAGACCTTCCTCAGTGAAGACGCCGGCCCGGATACGCTGGTCGCCATCGTTCACGCCAACGACCCTGACGGAGACGCCGTCTCTTACGCCATCACCGGGGGCAACGAGGACAGCAACTTCCTGTTAGACAACCAGAAGGGTGAGACAACATCATCCAGGGATTATCACACACACACACACGCACACACACACACACACCTCAGCAGAGGGCTTGTTGCCGTGGTAACAGTGAAGCTTTAACCTGTGAATACACACACACACGTGTGCATTAACACATAAATAATGACACACTTTATAATCACCACAGATACACACATGAACAAGTTTTGCAAAGTGTGTCTGTGTTTCCTGTGCAGCCGTGTGATGTGCAGTCATGTTTTGTATGTTTATCCCTCCACGCGCGCGTGTGTGTGTGTGAGTGTGTGTGTGTGTGTGTCTCTAAGCCTGTCTGTCACCCAGCATGCAGTGCTCTGCCACACACACACATGCACACACATGCACACACAGTCACACACACACGCAGGGAGCAGGTGGTCTTTGTCTCGCTCTGCTCTGTCACTTCAAAGCTCTGTGAAGTGTTTTCGTGTTGCGTGTTTCTCTTCATGTCGCTACCAAAGCTGCTTATTTGTTTGTTTGTTTGCTGCTCTGTTTTATGCTAATGTGGACATTGTTTGTGTAACGAGGCATCCACAGTGTGTCTCACGTTGTGTGTGTCTCACGTTGTGTGTGTCTCACGCTGTTGTTATTGGGGAAACAATTCATCCATTCATCAATTTAAAAAAGGAAAGAAATTATTAGCATCTAAAATCTAAGCAGAGGACGTAGCCACGGTGCACGTCTCTGGTAGAGACCTGTCAATCAGCATGTTGCCCCGCCCTAAAGTTCCCCCCCCCGCTCTGTGTGTTCTCAGGCATCATCAAGCTGCGGAGGAGCCCCCCCCCGAGGCTCAGGGGGCCGCGCTACGTCCTCAACATCACGGCCACGGACGACAACGCGTCGGGGGGGGCGTACCCGCTCAGCGGCTCCGCCCAGGTTGTCGTGGGGATCAACGACATCAACAACAACAAGCCGCTGTTCCACGAGGTGACCTGTTGGTTTTACCCGACCGCTGTGAGAGAGAATCAACGGTTCTGTACTGTTGAACTCTTCATTCTCCTCCAATTCGGGAATTCATTTAAATGTATTTTACATCGTTCAAAATCACAAATGACTAATTTGCCTGAGAGGAGCTTCCCCCCCCCCCACCCCAAGAAAGGTTCCTCACATGTTCCTCACAGGTTCCTCCTCCCTTAGTGTCAGAACTACAGTCATCACGCTGTGGTTCTGGAGAACCAGCCCCCTGGTACCTTCGTGCTGCGCGTCCAGGCCCACGATGCCGACATGGGGGTCAACGGGGAGGTCAAGTACGGCATCGTGCAGCGGGACGGCGTGTCCTCCGGGTTCGTCATCGACCCTGACACCGGTAGGGTTTCCATGACAACGGAAAGAGTTTTTTTTCTCTCACTGTTTTAAAGAGTAATGCCCCCCCCCCCCGCCCGTGTCCCTCAGGCGTCATCACCACCGCGGTGATCTTCGACCGGGAGCGCCGGAGGGAGTGCACGCTGTCGGTGACGGCCACGGATCAGGCCGAGGAGCCGCTCATCGGCATCTGTCAGGTCACCGTCGTCATCGGCGACCAGAACGACAACGACCCCAAGTTTGAAAACAGCCGCTACCAGTGTGAGTTTTTACTGCTAAGAGTACTACAGTACTACTACCAGTGTGAGTTTTTACTGCTAAGAGTACTACAGTACTACTAGTACTACTACCAGTGTGAGTTTTTACTGCTAAGAGTACTACAGTACTACTAGTACTACTACCAGTGTGAGTTTTTACTGCTAAGAGTACTACAGTACTACTAGTACCACTACCAGTGTGAGTTTTTACTGCTAAGAGTACTACTAGTACTACTACCAGTGTAAGTTTTTACTGCTACAGTACTACTAGCACTACTACCAGTGTGAGTTTTTACTGCTAAGAGTACTACTAGTACTACTACCAGTGTGAGTTTTTACTGCTAAGAGTACTACTAGTACTACTACTACTAGATCTTCTCCTGCAGACTTCCTGCGTGAGGACACGGCGGTGGGAACCAGCTTCCTGCGGGCGGCGGCGCACGACGCCGACCAGGGGAGCAACGCGGCCGTCACGTACGCTCTGTCCAATCAGGAGCCGGCTTACCTGCACATCCACCCCAGCACCGGCTGGATCTACGTCAACCACCCCATCTCCCAGGTGAGTCCAGATGTGCTCCACATCACCTTGACATCACAAAGCGCAAATATTTGTAAATTTGGGTTGTTGTTTCTTCTTCTGTGGTTCTTGTCTGATTGGCGGTTGAGCCTCTTCGTCTGTGGTGTTTTTTCTTCTTCTCCACTTTGTCGTCTGTACGAGCCGTCTGCGTCTCCATGGAAACAGCTGATCAATAACTCTTCCCGCAGACATCGAGGATCAGCCGGCAGATCGTGGCGTCTGACGGAGGTGGGCGGAGCAGCTGGGTGGAGCTCAGCGTCGTCATCACCAACGTCCACAACCAGCCGCCGGTGTGGGAGCGGCCCGAGTACCACGTCACGCTGCCCGAGAACACGGCGCGGGACGCCAGGGCGCTGGTGAGTGGGAGGAGCCTAACGGTCATATTACCAGTTATACATTTCATGTGGAAATATTAAAACATAATATCTGTTTGAAAAGGTTTCTTATCATGACGTCCGTCAACACGTTTTAAAACCGCACAGAAATACACACGTGTGTGTGTGTGTGTGTGTGTGTGTGTGTGTGTGTGTCGGTGTGTGTGTGTGTGTGTCCTGCTGAGTGGAGGCTGAGAGGCTTTCAGTGTTTCAGAGGGTGAGGACATCGTTTCTCACTCAGCATGAGGAGGACAGACAAACATCTAGGAGAAAGGGCGGAGGGGTGGGGGGGTCGTGCGGGTAGGTCGTGGTTGGGGGGGGTCGTGGTTGGGGGGGCGTGGTTGGGGGAGGTCGTGGTTGGGTGGGGGCGTGGTTGGGGGGGTCGTGGTTGGGGGGATCGTGGTTGGGAGGCGTGGTTGGGGGAGGTCGTGGTTGGGGAGGGGGCGTGGTTGGGGGAGGTTGTGGTTGGGTGGGGGCGTGGTTGGGGGAGGTCGTGGTTGGGGAGGTCGTGGTTGGGGGGGTCGTGGTTGGGGGGCGTGGTTGGGGGAGGTCGTGGTTGGGGAGGGGGCGTGGTTGGGGGGGCGTGGTTGGGGGAGGTCGTGGTTGGGGGGGGCGTGGTTGGGGGGATCGTGGTTGGGGGGGCATGGTTGGGGGAGGTCGTGGTTGGGGAGGGGGCGTGGTTGGGGGAGGTCGTGGTTGGGGGGATCGTGGTTGGGGGGCGTGGTTGGGGGAGGTCGTGGTTGGGGGAGGTCGTGGTTGGGGAGGGGGCGTGGTTGGGGGAGGTTGTGGTTGGGTGGGGGCGTGGTTGGGGGAGGTCGTGGTTGGGGAGGTCGTGGTTGGGGGGGTCGTGGTTGGGGGGCGTGGTTGGGGGAGGTCGTGGTTGGGGAGGGGGCGTGGTTGGGGGGGCGTGGTTGGGGGAGGTCGTGGTTGGGGGGGGCGTGGTTGGGGGGATCGTGGTTGGGGGGGCATGGTTGGGGGAGGTCGTGGTTGGGGAGGGGGCGTGGTTGGGGGAGGTCGTGGTTGGGGGGATCGTGGTTGGGGGGCGTGGTTGGGGGAGGTCGTGGTTGGGGAGGGGGCGTGGTTGGGGGAGGGCGTGGTTGGGGGAGGTCGTGGTTGGGGGGATCGTGGTTGGGGGGGCGTGGTTGGGGGAGGTCGTGGTTGGGGAGGGGGCGTGGTTGGGGGAGGTCGTGGTTGGGGGGATCGTGGTTGGGGGGGCGTGGTTGGGGGGGGTCGTGGTTGGGGGGATCGTGGTTGGGGGAGGTCGTGGTTGGGGGAGGTCGTGGTTGGGGGGGGCGTGGTTGGGGGGCGTGGTTAGGGGGGGCGTGCGGCGGGCTCGTGGACGGTGTTAATGGTACAAAAAAATCCTTACTGAGATTGTACTGAGCAGGGGACCCGGTGGAAGCTGCTTGCATCAGACATTTGGGTTCAGCAGAAAGAGACTCAGCAGGTCAGAAGGTCCACACGAGGCCTGAGAGCATCTGCTCCCCGAGGACACACACACTCACACACACACACACACACTCACACACACACACACACACACTCACAACCCAACAGCACTCTCATCTTTGAACAACTTGTTGACCAGCGTCGACATGAAAAGCCTCTTTGCCACTTTGACGGCTGCTAACGGGAACAGATGTGGAGACACATCTGTTCCCGTGGGATTGAAGGCCGAGAGGAGGAGGAGTTCCGCCAGATCTCCAGGTGCAGGAATAAGACGTTCCAAAGCGACTATATAATAATAATAAGCACTTTTATTAATTCCTCTTCCAGACCATCAAGGCGACGTCGCCCCTCGGTGACCCCCGGGTGACCTACGACCTGGAGGAGGGCCAGGTGCCGGAGACCAACATGCCGGTGCGCTTCTACATCAAACCCAACCGGGCGGACGGCTCGGCGTCCCTGCTGGTGGCCGAGAACCTGGACTACGAGACCACGCCCCTCTTCGCCCTGCGGGTCCGGGTCCAGAACGTGGCCGCCGTGCCGCTGGCGTCCTTCACCACCGTCTACGTCAACGTGACGGGTGAGAAAGGGGAGGAGCTTAAAGACTAATATACAGTTTATAGAATCAGTAGGACAAATAAAGAAGGAAGGAAGCGGCGCTCTCTGCTGAGGGGGGCGGGGTCTGGAAGCACTTCCCGTCTCTGATTGGCTGTGCCAATTGTGCCAAGTCGAACAGCTGCTTGTGTTCTGCTGCCGTCACAATAACACTAAATGCTCCTCCTCCTCTTCACCTCCTTCTCTCCTCCTCCTCCTCTCCTCCTCCTCACCTCCTTCTCCTCCCCTCCTTCTCTCCACCTCTCCTCCTTCTCTCCTTCTCTCCTCCACCTCTCCTCCTTCTCTTCTCCTTCTCTCCTCCACCTCTCCTCCTTCTCTTCTCCTTCTCTCCTCCTCCTCCTCTCCTCCTTCTCTCTTCTGCCTCTCCTCCTCCTCTCCTCCTCCTTCTCTCCTCCTTCTCTCCTCCTTCTCTCCTCCTCCTTCTCTCCTCCACCTCTCCTCCTTTTCTCCTCCTCCTCTACTCCTTCTCTCCTCCACCTCTCCTCCTTCTCTCCTCCTCCTCTCCTCCTTCTCTTCTCCTTCTCTCCTCCACCTCTCTTCCTCCTCTCCTCCTCACCACCTTCTCTCCTCCTCCTCTCCTCCTTCTCTCCTCCTCCTCTCCTCCTTCTCTCATCCTCCTCTCCTCCTTCTCTCTCCTCCTCCTCTCCTCCTTCTCTCCGGCAGACGTCAACGACAACGTTCCTTTCTTCCTGTCCTCCACCTACGAGGCGACGGTGCCGGAGGGGGCCGAGATCGGCACCTCGGTGGCTCAGGTCTCGGCCACGGATCTGGACTCTGGTCTTCACGGGATGGTGAGGGACACTGAAGGCACCTGCTGGGGATCCTGTCCTCGTGTCCTCACACATGGAAACACAGAGGTTGATTCTTCTCTTGCAGGTCCACTATGTCATCCTGAAGGACGAGAGCGGAGACTCTCAGTTCTTCAGCATCGACCCGCTGAGCGGCGTCATCGCCACTCGCGCCTCCTTCGACCGCGAGCAGAAGGCCTCCTACCTCATCGAGGTGCAGTCCCTGGACGGCTCCTCGTCGGCCAGGCCGGGCCAGCAGGGACAACCCAACACCGGTAACACCGGGGGATGCGACCCTAAGTGTCAAACATCTGTGTTAAAGACAAACATCTGGATCAGATGATCAGAGATTTCCTGTTCATTCACTCTCTTATGAAAAAGAAATATGGACGTTGACAGAAAATGATGATGATGATGATGATGAATACTTTGCGTTTCTCAGACACGGCGTACGTCAGGATCTTCGTCACCGACGTCAACGACAACGCTCCGGCGTTCTCCCAGCCGACCTACGAGGTGAACGTTGAGGAAGACGAGGAGGTCGGCTTCGTCCTCATCACCGTCACCGCCAACGACGAGGACGAAGGTGAGCTGCAGCGAGTCTCTTGTTTTCTCCTCCTCATCTCTCCCTCTCTCCTCCTCCTCCTCCTCATTTCCCTCTCTCCTATTCCTTCTCTTTCTCTTCCCCTCTATCCTCTCTCCTCCTCCTTCCTATCTCCTCCCTCCTCCTCTCCCTATCTCCTCCCTCCTCCTCCTCTCCCTATCTCCTCCTCCTCTCCCTATCTCCTCCCTCCTCCTCCTCTCCCTATCTCCTCCTCCTCTCCCTATCTCCTCCCTCCTCCTCCTCTCCCTATCTCCTCCTCCTCTCCCTATCTCCTCCCTCCTCCTATCTCCCCCCTCCTCCTCCTCTCCCTATCTCCTCCCTCCTCCTCTCCCTATCTCCTCCTCCTCTCCCTATCTCCTCCCTCCTCCTCTCCCTATCTCCTCCTCCTCTCCCTATCTCCTCCCTCCTCCTCCTCTCCCTATCTCCTCCCTCCTCCTCCTCTCCCTATCTCCTCCTCCTCTCCCTATCTCCTCCCTCCTCCTCCTCTCCCTATCTCCTCCTCCTCTCCCTATCTCCTCCCTCCTCCTATCTCCCCCCTCCTCCTCCTCTCCCTATCTCCTCCCTCCTCCTCTCCCTATCTCCTCCTCCTCTCCCTATCTCCTCCCTCCTCCTCTCCCTATCTCCTCCTCCTCTCCCTATCTCCTCCCTCCTCCTCCTCTCCCTATCTCCTCCCTCCTCCTCCTCTCCCTATCTCCTCCCTCCTCCTCCTCTCCCCAGCCTCTCTTCTTCCTCTCCTCCCGTCACAGCTCGTTAGTAGCTGCTGAATCTCCCTTGAGGTTGTTGTTGTTGATGTTTGTCTCTTTGTTTGTCTTCGTACCGACTCCTCTTCCTCCTCCGCTCCAACCAATTAGCAGCGGGAAGCAAAAAATGAATTTGAGAACAACAAAACAAGCGCGCCTCTCTCTCCCACTCTGTCCTGTCTCCGTCTCTCTTAATGACGCCTTCGAGCCTTCGGGGACGTCTGACTAATTACTTCAATTATTTAGAAATCTTTTATTTGTGCATCTATTGTTTACATTCCACGTCTCTCGTGGTCACATCGGATTTTTCCTGTTTTACCGTTTTTTTTCCAGGTTCACACTAACAAGACGAGAGTTCTGATTACAAGTCTGAGAAACGTGTTCGCTCTTCTGTCTCCCTGTTGTTGTTGTTGTTGTTGTTTGTGTGTGTGTGTGTGTGTGTTTACATTGAGTCTTTTATTCCTGAACACGGGATTAAGAAACGCAGCGACAGCAAAACCGCCTCCCAAACGTAGACTTCTCATCCCCGGTTTGTGCCTCGTCAGGGAGACTTTGTGGTAATTATCCAGCACCCCTCCACCCCAAGGAGAAACCCCCCCACCAAAAAGCTTCCTCCCAGCCGCATCGCGCTTTATTTAATGCGTTATTTGAGGTTTCCACGGTAACAACGTGGCGTTCAGTGATGTGCAAGAAGGATACAATTATGCTGCTTCTGGTGGACGAGAATAACGAGAAGATTCTCATGTCTGGAACCGAGAAGCTCGACTGCATTAATACGTATGTATAAATATGCAGCTCATATCTATATGAGCTTGTGTATTTACTTACATCTTATATTTGTGCGACGACGTATCAGAGGACAAACCAGGTGTGTGTCGCTCTAGATGGATGCTGAGTCGTCCTCCGGTGGACCTTCATCCTCCGGTCCTCCTCACGTGCAACGCACATCGGACCTCCTCTCACAACTTTTTGGGGCCTCCTGCTAGGTTTTCAATGAAATCAGCCCTAACCCCCAGTGTGCACACGTGTGTGTGTGTGTGTGTGTGTGTGTGTGTGTGTGTGTGTGTGTGTGTGTGTGTGTGGAGGGCTGCACCATATGGGCGGTCTGATCATTAGAGAAGCTGCTGGAGGCACCAAACCGCTGGAGCTGCTCCCCTCACACACATTTACACACATTTAAACACAAACACACACTCAGAGTGTCACGACGCATCGTGCTCAGAGGGGCGGTGACGGACCGCTGCACTTAAGCCTCTCACACTCACACACACTCACACACACACACACACACACACACACTCCGGTGTGGTAATGAAGGTCCTCCACGTCCCTACAGATGGTGTTTGTCTCCTAAAATCTCCTTGGTGCCGGTAAACAGAGCCGGCCGGAGCCTGACAGACCTGCCTCTGGGCCCAGTACCCCCACCTGTGTGTGTGTGTGTGTGTGTGTGTGTGTGTGTGTGTCTGTGTGTGTGTGTGTGTAGAGGAATTGAGGTCTGAGGAAAGGAGAGAGGAGAGGAGGGAGGATGAGAGGAGTCGCGGTCTATGGGAAGAGGAGAACCAGGCTGGGGGGGACCTGCAGTCTAAAGGGACCCTGGTGCTCCTGGTCGTCTTTTTCACAGCAGACTCCCCCTCTCCCTCCCCCCCTCCCCCCCTTCTTCTTCCAGGTGCCAACGCCAAGCTGCGGTACCAGATCACCTCTGGGAACCACATGGGCGCCTTCGACGTGGAGCCCGAGGTCGGCGCCGTCTTCGTGGCCCGGCCGCTGGACTACGAGACGGAGCGGCGCTACGAGCTCCGCCTGGTGGCCTCCGACGGGAAGTGGGAGAACGAGACGCTGGTGACGGTGCAGGTGGGGAACCGCAACGACGAGGCGCCCGTCTTCAGCCGGACGGAGTACCGCGCCGCCGTGAGCGAGGAGCTCAGCCAGCTGCCCGTGGAGGTGCTGGAGGTCGGTGGTCTCAGGTTCTGGTTTCACTGGGCTCACTGGCCCCATGTGGTTTTGATTTGAACATGTGAGAGCTCCTCTGGTGGAGACCGCTAAGAACCCTCATCTCTTCTTCTCCATTTTCCTCATCCTCTTCTTCTTGATAATCCTTCTTGCCCTTTATTTGTCTCCTTCTTCTGATGCTTCTTCTTCCTACGCTTTTACTTGTTCCTCCTCCTTATTTTCTGGTTCCTCTTCTTCCTCCTTTTCTTTTTCTTCTTCTTGTACCTCTCCTGTGATTCTCAGTGATGTGAATCAGGTCTGGGAGGTGGAGGTGGGTGGAGTAGTCGCCCCCCTGTCATCCACTGCTGAAGTGATTGACGTGTTTCGGTTCCTCTCCTCGGTCGCTCTCTGCTTGAGCTCCGTGTTTAACTCAATTTCAGCAGATATCGACATTGACTCCACCTGCGCCGTCGCTTCCTCTCGGCTGATCTTCAATATGGCCGACCTCCATAACGTTGTCAGGGAGGCGACGAGGCGCCGCGGGGAGTCGGGCTCCTGTGAACAAGCTCTCCGTGAGAACGTCTGAAAACGTTCCTCTGCTGACATCATTAACATTTAACTTCTCCCTGCGACAGATGTTGAGGGCCGGCGTCGCTGTGACAGACGGCGGGTTGATTAAGCAAACGGGACAAAGTGAAAACAGAGAAACGTTTATTCCTGTGGGGGGGGGGGGGGTCCCGTTAAGCGAGTGCATGAAGTAAATATAGCTTTGGAGATTCAAAATATGAATCTATTTAGATTAGAAAGTTTTAAATAAAACTTTAGGACCTGCCTGATTTTTTTTTATCCGGCCCTTAAAGGTGCATAAATTAAGTTGCCTCAACGTGGCGTCTTGGACCATCGAACCAGACCGTCACAGCCAACCGGGCGTTTGTGTGGTGGAACGCAGACTCATGTCTGCTGGTCGTTTTGCAGGTGTCGGCTGTGGATCCGGACCAAGAGGCCGACCAGACCGCCCTGCGCTACTCCCTCCATGGCCAGGGCGCCGGCGGCGAGTTCACTATTGACGAGCGCACTGGAAGAATCTTCGCTCAGCGGCGGCTGGACCGCGAGGAGCGCCCGGCCTGGAGGTTCCTCGTCCTCGCCACGGACGAAGGAGGGTCGGGACTCACGGGGTTCGCCGACGTGCTGTTGGAGGTCACGGACGTCAACGACAACGCGCCCTTCTTCCCGTGCCCGGCGCTGGAGGCGGACGGGTGTTTTGTTGGCCGGGTGGCCGAGAACTCGCCCGCCGGCACATCCGTCATGGAGATGCGCGCCGTGGACCTGGACATCCCCAACGAGGGCGAGGACGCCGCACTGACCTACAGCATCATCAAGAACGTCCGCAACGAGATCAACCTCGACCTGTTCTCCATCAACGCCAGCACGGGCACCATCCAGACGGTGCTGCGGTCGCTGGACAGGGAGGCGGAGGAGCGGTATCTGGTCGTGGTGGAGGCTCGGGATGCAGGCGGTCTGACGGGGACGGGGACGGCCACCATCACGGTTTCAGACGTCAATGATCACCCACCAGTCTTCACCCAGAGGCTCTACAGCGCTCAGGTGAGTCGACCAACCGTCGAACCTGGAACTGTAAACAGTATCTTGTGTTGACGGGCAGGACTCTTTGCCAATGTTTTACCAAAGGGGAACATGTGCTGCTAAACGGAAGAATTCAGGAGCACACAAAGACATTTAGGAGGACGGTGTTTTTTTTATTGTATTCGTTTAATTAACAAATGTTCTGCATATACTGCGCCTAAATGCAAAGGACATCTGTTGCCCGGCTGCTTTCATAGGCCTGTATGTTCTCCCTCTGCCGGCTCCAGTGGACGTTGAAGTCGTGGCCGTAGCCGGTTCGCTAAGGTTCTTCTCAGTTCTTCTGGTAGCTCGAAATCTTGTGAAGAAACTTCCAAATCCCCCTCACCTGATTCCTCTTTGTCTTCATCTGCTTTTCGCTTAAAATACAATGTGATGTTCTTCACTTTGATGTCTGCAATGTAAACTTCAAATCCAGCAGTTCCTGCTCATCCCAACATTATTTCAGCGAGGGGCCCATTGCAGAGAGACGGGAAAAGAGAGTTGTGACACTTCCTTCAGCCCGGAATTTCGAGACCGGCCCACTTTTTCCATCCTACAACGTTAGCCGAATAGTTACGTTGCTCATCGTTAGGCTTGCGTCTCTTTACCAGTTTAAAATAAATCGGTAAGCTCGGCACATTCGGCAGCATCCTCCTCCAATGTCTTTCTTTTGTTCAGCCCCTCCTGGTCTCCGTCCATCCTCCGTCAGAATGCGGAACGTGTGACGCCTCATTTAAGAGAAGATGGACTAACGTGACAAATGTCAGAAAATGTAATTCTCGACCGGCCCAGAAGTGAAGCGGCCCACCGGGATTCCCCCGTTTCCCCCGTTTCCCCCCCGGCCTGCCTCTGGCCCGTTGGTCGTGAATCGTTATGCAATTGTTTGGGCATTTAAGTAAATTGTGTATGTTGGGTTTACACATGTGGCTCAGTCGATAGTGAACACTCCACCGGGAAGGAAAGCAAAAGCTGAAGGTGTAAAAGTCATCATCTGGATTTTCTTCTCTGGTGTTCAGGTGACGGAGGACCTGGAGGTGAACAGCGAGGTCCTGGTAGTGTCCGCCACGGACGGAGACGAGGGAGAGAACGCTATGGTGACCTTCAGCATCGTTGGCGGCGACGAGGACCGGAAGTTCTTCGTGGAAACGGACAAGGTGAACCGTCGCGGCGTGATGAAACTCAAGAAGAAGGTGGACTTCGAGAAGCCCCGCGAGAGGACTTTCAATCTGACGCTGAAGGCCGAAGACGCCGATTTCTTCAGCCTGGCCCACTGTCTCGTTCAGGTGGAGGACACCAACGACCACGCGCCTGTCTTTCTGCCGCAATTCTATGAGTCGGCGGCCGTGTCTGAGGACGTTCCCGTGGGGACAATCGTTGCTCAGGTTACGGCTTCTGATCTGGACTCGGGCCAGAACGGACGCTTTTCCTACAGCATTTTGAAAGAGTCGGACCCCTACAGTCAGTTCCTGGTGGACCAGTCCGGTTGGGTGGTGGTGGCCAATTCCCTTGACAGGGAGAAAACCTCGCAGCACCGGATCGTGGTCCTCGCCACTGACGCCGGGGGCCCGCCCATGACCGGCACAGCCGTCGTCATGGTAACCGTACTGGACGTAAACGATAACGGGCCGGAGTTTGAGGTCCCCTACGGGCCGGTGGTTTGGGAGAACGCGCCTGCGCCGCAGGCGGTCAGGATGAACGAGACCTCCCTGCTCCTCCACGCCACCGACCAGGACGCCTCCGCCAACGGCGCGCCGATCTCCATACGGCTCCTCATGCTCACCTCGGACGCCACCAACTTCAACCTGACGGACTTTCGGAACGGCAGCGCGGCCGTCACCGCCCTCCGGACCTTCGACCGCGAGCGGCAGAAGGAGTACCGCCTCCCGATCCTCATGATTGACAGCGGCTCTCCTCCGATGAGCTCCACCGGCACGCTAACGGTCGTCATTGGCGATAGGAACGACCACCCTCACTCGCCAGGACACACCAACTTCATCGTCTACAGTTATGAGGGTGTGTGTGGGAACTCTACATAAGAGCCTAGAACCTGTGTTCAAATAATATAAACAATAGAGCAACAACAACAACAACAGCATCATATAATTACACAACCCCAAGAGACGTGTGTAGAACCACTGGTGAACTGGTGCTGGGCGGTATGGCCAAAGTCCAAATCGTGGTATTTAGAAAGATTCCATAGATACCGTACCGCCCAGGTCACAAACCAGAGCCATTTCCTTCCAATAAGTTTGAACCTGCTGTGATGATGTTCTGCCTGTATCCCAAACTCTCGTCTCATTCCACTTCCTTCCCGACAGGCGTCCTCCCGACGACGGCGCTCGGGCGAGTGCGATCCCACGACCTCGACGACTGGAGCGAGAAGGTGTACCGCTTCGAAGGAAAACCCTCCAGGTACTCTGATCCCAAGTAGGTCCAAACTGTGACGGAGGCCAGAGTGGGCGTGGGTGAGGATGTGGAGTAAAGGTGGAGATAATAACAAAGTGAGGAAGGTGTCAGTGTTCTTCGTGGGGAGAGTACTCACACTACGCTGCTACGCTGTACTAGTACACACAAGTATCCTTCTATCCATCATTGTAAATTGGCTTATTTGATCAAATTGCACTTTCTTGTTTCTTGATCTTCTGAGTTTGTATCATTGTGGTTGAGATGCACGTCAGATAAATGACATGTGATGTGATGTATACAGTATATATGTATATATAAAACAGTACAAGTATACATATATGTGTTTTACCTTTGAAAGGTGGTTCAGCCTGAACCAGACCTCGGGTCAGCTCAGCGTGAGGGAGGGGGCTCCTCCCGGCTCGTACCGCCTGCAGGTGCGCGTGTCGGACCCCACCTGGCCCTCCGTCACCTCCTCGGCTCGGGTGGAGGTGCGGGAGCTTCAGCCGGCGGCGCTGAGGAACGCCGCCTCTCTGCGCCTCCTCAGTGAGTGGTTGCCACGGTAACGGTAATCGACGGGGGCTGGATCCCCCGAGGCTCCGCCTCCCTCTTCTTCTCTCTCTGTGCTTCCTTCCTTCCTTCTTTCCTTTACTACTTTCTTCTTCCCTTCTTTTCTTCCCTCGTTCCTGCTCTTTCCTTCCTGTTTCAGTTGTCTTTCCTTCACTTGTTCCCTTCTCCTCCTTCTCAGCCGTTCTCATACATGATCGTCATTATGTCGCCTCCTCCAGATGTGTCGGTGGAGGAGTTCTTTGGGGGGGGGGCGGCGGAGGAGAGCCTCTTCTCTCGTCTCGGTCGCTCTTTGGCTGAACTCCTTCAGACTTCGCCGGCCAACGTGCAGATCTTCTCTGCGGGCGGCGCCGGGCGGCGAGGGGGGGGCGAGGCGCTGGCCGTGTGGTTCTGGGCTCGTGCCCCCGCCCCCTACAGGAAGGAAAAGCTGCTCGGCATTGTGGCGGCGAGCAGAGCGCAGGTGAGGAGCTTCTCTCTTGAGTCAACGTGCTTTGATACAGTGTCTCAAACTGTGGGGCGCGACCCTCTAGTAGGTCGCATGGGAAACATTCGGAATTATTTTATTTCAAGAACTACAGTATAATGAGAACTACCCATAATACAAATGTACAAAGTACACAGACCGATTTCTCCTCCCAAAACTAAAAACAGACCAAACTCCACACTGATAAATAAAGAGGACGTAACGGGTTAATTACAGACACAATAAACCGACAGATGTTTGTGATGTTTTGAACAAATATAACCTTATTTGCATTGTTCTAACAAGATAGTTTTACATTTCATTTGTTTTCTTCTGATGGAGCATTCTGGTTTACTTATTTGTTCTTATTACATTATTTGAAAAAGCCTAAATGGAGGAGTAACAAAAGGACATTTCTATAAAAAAACTCGTACAAACTCTTTGGGTTGGAACATTTTTCTTCCTCTAAAGTGAGTCGTGACATAAAAGATGTTTGAGAATTACTGCTTTAATAAGAAAGTGATTCATAATGGTAGAGATGTTAAGGGATTGTTTCCTCAACAAGAACACAGAACTTTATTTTAATATCTAGGATTAATCTCAAAGTTCATGTCTAGTTATATAACAAGTAATAAGAGTAGTAAAAGTAACAAAATATCTTCAGTTTTAGGAAAACATTGTGAAATATTGATTTTGTTTTAAAAAAATATCCTGAAATAATTTTTTTGTTTTATGAAAAGTATTATCAATATCAAATGTTTCGATGCGTTTACAAAAGAAAGATATAAACATTTTGAAAACTGTTGTTTATTTCGTTAGAATAACAAAAAGGTTCTTGACAAATGTTAATTATTATTATTTGTTATCATGGTCTCTGTGTCACTGCTTCCTGCTCTGACTTCAGCTTCATGCTATGCTCGCTATGCTGTGCTAACCCCCCCCATCAGCTGGAGGCCACGCTGGGCGTGTCCATCTCCCAGGTGGGCGTGGACGAGTGTCCCTTCACCGACTGCAGCCGGTCCGGAGGCTGCAGCACCGACGTTTCCTTCGGTCCGGTCCCCGTGGCGCTCGGCGCCGGATCCGCCGCGCTGGTGTCGCTGCCGGCCTCGGTGGCGGCGCGGTGCGGCTGCCGCGGGCGGGAGGCCGCCCACCTGCCGTGCTCCTCCTACCCCAACAGCCCCTGCCGCAACGGGGGGGCCTGCCGGGACGGCCCGCTGGGGTACAGGTACGAGTCCGGGAACAGCCTGCGTTTATTTCCACGGTTCCACCGAGATGCAAAACTGCTTTTGACAATAAAAACTTTGTTGTTTGTTGTTTGAGCAAGAAAAGTGATCAAAATATTACGTTTTAGGAAAATATATATATTTAGTTTCAGGGATTTATCGTTTGTACATATAAACCTTTAAAATGATTCCTAATGATGAGTTTACATGGATGATGACAGTAAATACCCCCCCAGGTGTAATTGCCCTCCCATGTTCGACGGGCCCGAGTGCCAGCAGACCAAACGCAGCTTCGGCGGCGGGGGCTACGCCTGGTTCCCTCCCATCATGCCTTGCTTTCACAGCCACATCTCGCTGGAGTTCCTGGCCGAGTCGGCCAATGGGCTGCTGCTGTACGACGGGCCGCTAGGCCCCGCCCACTCCGCCGAGCAGGAGGACTTCATCGCCATCGGTTGGTCCTTGTCTTTTATTATCAAGTTATTTATTTATTAAAGACAATTTTTAACTGTGATTTGATGATTATTGTTACTAAATAACTGCAAAATGTCTGAATGAATCGAAGAGCAGAGGTTTCCATCTGGAGCCAAAACACACACTCACACATTCCTCCTCCTCCTTCGGCTCCTCCTCTTTCTGCTCCTCCTCCTTCTCTTTCTGCTCCTCCTCCCTGCAGAGTTGAGGAACGGCGTTCCGGCGCTGAGCATCAACCACGGGTCGGGGTCGCTGACCCTGCAGCTGCCGCCCCGATCCACCGTTACTGACCGCCGCTGGCATCGGCTCGACGTGGTCAGCGACGGGAAGGTGGGAGGAGCTAAATAATTACAATAACAGATACATTTTACTGTCGTCTGGATTTTCATTTCAAAACAAAAGTTGAATATATAAAAGTTTGTATAAATGTTCTATGTATAGTTATAGTTTCACAGAGACACTCAGAACTGAATGTTTTTGAAAACTATTAATTTTTATTTATGGAGAGATTTTAAATGAACTTGAAGAAGAAACCGTGATGTGTTTAAGGGCCGTTGGAAAGATGAAGGTCTCAGTGTGCGTGTGTGCCTTTGTGTTTGCACGCAGGCCGTCCAGCTGATCCTGGACCAGTGTGGGGGGGCGGCGGGTAACGAGCTGGAGGCCGGGGGGGGGGACAGTCAGGAGACAGACGAGTCCAGCTGCAGAGCTGCAGGAGAGACGCCAGGAGACCAGAGGTGAGAACCTGGAGGACCTGGAATGAACATCTAACAAGCATTCAGCCAAGAGACTTGACCAACTCCTCCTCCTCCTCCTCCTCCTCCTCTCATTTGTTATAATTGTTCTCCTTCTCTTCTCATCTTACTGTCTGTTCCTCCTCTTCCTCCTCCTCTTCCTCCTCCTCAGGTATCTCAATGTCGTCCAGCCTCTTCAGTTGGGAGGAATAAAGGAAACGTCTCCTCATCAGCGTTACCGCGGCTTCACCGGCTGCATCCGCAACCTGGTGGTGGACAGTCAGGTGTGTGTGTGTGTGTGTGTGTGTGTGTGTGTGTTTAAGTAAAATAAATGAGTACATCACTGACCCCCCCAGGTGTACGACCTGGCGTCTCCTGGTGAGAGCGTGGACAGTGCGCCGGGCTGCCGGCTCACGGACGCCGTCTGCCTGACGGCAGCTGGACCGTCCTGCGGCGCTCACTCCTCCTGCGTCGCCTCCTGGGGCTCCTTCAGCTGTGTGTGTGAGGCGGGGTACTCCGGACCCCACTGTGACACCAGTGAGTATGTGTGTGTGTGTGTCTGCCTCACGTTACATCCGTCCTCCTCTTCCTCCTCTTCATCCTCCTCCCCCTCCTCCTCCTCAGCTGTCCCAGAGTTCTCCTTCTCCTCGGGCAGCGCGGTGCGTTTTCAGCTCAGAGGAGGCGGCAGCTCTCGCCGCTCGGACGTGCGGCTCCTCCTCCGGACCCGGTCCTCCTCGGGCTCGCTGCTCTCCGTGGCGTCCCGGGAGTCCGGCGAGTACATCGTCCTGGAGGTCAGTAGTCCACCGCTGGCCGACCTTTGACCTCCCACGTTTCTCAGCACTGAGACTCGTTCTCCTTCCCCTCAGATCGCAGAGGGCCTCCTCTCCGTCCGCGCCGACCTCGGCGACGGCGCGCGCGTCTTGCGCCTCCCCGGCCAGCGGGTGGACGTCGGCCAATGGGTGCAGGTCAGCCTGGGTCGCCACGACAACCTGTTCACGCTGAGGCTGGAGCAAGGCGGGGGCTCGCGGGAGGCGCAGGCCCGGCTGGGGAGCCGGCGGGAGATCGTGGTTCAACCGACCAGCGTGACAGTCGGCAACGAGCCCAACGCAGGAGGCCAGGCCGACTTTCAGGGTGAGGTCTTCATCCTCCTCCTCCTCCTCCTCCTCCTCCTCCTCTTCCTCCTCATCCTCCTCCTCCTCCTCTTCATCCTCCTCCTCCTCCTCCTCCTCTTCCTCCTCATCCTCCTCCCCCTCTATGATTTGTATTATCAATGACAAACCAAACCTTTCCTCCCCCTGGCAGGTTGTCTGCGGGACGTTCGTTTTAACGCTCAGGTGCTGCCTCTGGACGGGCGGAGCCAGGACTCGGTGGCGGTGCTGGAGAGGCGGGGCGTCACCTCAGGGTGCTCCAGCGACGCCTGCGCCGGCCAGCCGTGCAGCAGCCCGCTGCGCTGCGTCGACCTGTGGAGGAAGCACCAGTGCAAGTAAGAGACGCGGCGGACGCGGTCGCCATGGCGACATCACTCGTTGGTTTGTCAACCATTTGAAACATTCGCCTTCGCCATCTCACGTAGACTCAAGTTTGCAGTGTTTACTGAGGGAATCAAGAGAGAAGAAGAGTCCGTAGTGTCGCCCCCTGCTGGTCACTACAAAGAATGACCCATAAAGCTCTGACTTTGCTTTAATGAACTGCTGGTTTCGTTCTGATGTCACTGACCCCTCCATTTCCCAGGTGCCCCGGCGGCCAGGTGACGGTGACGGAGGACTCCGGGCAGCAGCGCTGCGTGCCGTCGCCCTGCGGCGCTTCATCCTGCCGCAATGGCGCCGTCTGCCAGGCGCTGACGGCCGACAGCTACCGCTGCCGCTGCCAGGACGGCTTCAGCGGCCAGCGCTGTGAGCTGGGGCAGGTCAAAGGTCACCGGCTGGCTGCCCTCAGCCCCAGCTCCATCCTGGCCATCAGCATGTGTCTGCTCGTCTTCTTCGGTAGGTAACTTGCCCGCTTGCTTCCAGTGCCCACCCCCGTCCACCCCGTCCCCCCCGTCCCCCCCGACCCCCCCGTCCACCCCGTCCCCCCCGTCCACCCCGTCCACCCCGTCCCCCCTGTCCACCCCGTTCCCCCCGTCCACCCCGTCCACCCCGTCCCCCCCGTCCCCCCCTGTCCACCCCGTTCCCCCCGTCCACCCCGTCCACCCCGTCCCCCCCGTCCCCCCCTGTCCACCCCGACCCCCCCGTCCCCCCTGTCCACCCCGTCCCCCCCGTCCACCCCGTCCCCCCCTGTCCACCCCGACCCCCCACGATGAGGGTAAATGTTGAAGATCGTCCTTCCATTGTGTTTTTAATAAACCTGCTAAAGGACACTACAGGAAGGAACTGAAATCTGTGTGTGCGTGTGTGTGTCTGTGTGTGTGCGTGCGTGTGTGCGTGTGTGTGTGTGTGTGCGTGTGTGTGTGTGCGTGCGCGTGTGTGTGCAGCCGTGCTGGTGGCGGTGACGGTGTGGAACCAGAAAGGAAGCCGTAACAAGTTCAGGAAGCGAGGAGTTTATCACATCCCCGCCGAGCACGAGAGCTGGGAGGACATCCGAGAAAACATCCTGAACTACAACGAGGAGGGGGGGGGCGAGCAGGACCAGGTACACACTCACACACACACACACACACACACACACACACACGATTACAAATAAATAAAAGCAGAGACTGAAACCAGAACATTATCTCAATCAGGTTGTTTCTATGTGGGAACTGTTTATTTCTTTGTTTGGTGCAAATAGATAAAAACAGAACCTGCATTTATTTTATTGCAACCTAACAACTATTTCATCATCTTTATTACACATAACTAAGTTGTTTCTTTTAAAGACACCTTTATCTGAAAACGTTGTCCTCCCGTAATGAACAGTAATTAACGCGTGTTGCTGAACTTTTGTAATGACCTCATTTCAATTCAATTCAATTAATCTTATTTTGTAGAGCCCAAAATCGCAAATTACAAATTTGCCTCAGTGGGTTTTACAGTCTGTACACATGTGACATCCTCCATCACATAGAACCACCATCAGATAGAACCACCATCAGATAGAACCACCATCAGATAGAACCACCATCACATAGAACCACCATCAGATAGAACCACCATCACATAGAACCACTGTCAGATAGAACCACCATCACAAAGAACCACCATCACATAGAACCACCATCACATAGAACCACCATCACATAGAACCACCATCACATAGAACCACCATCACAAAGAACCACCATCACAAAGAACCACCATCAGATAGAACCACCATCAGATAGAAACACCATCAGATAGAACCACCATCACATAGAACCACCATCACATAGAACCCCATCACATAGAACCACCATCACAAAGAACCACCATCAGATAGAACCACCATCAGATAGAACCACCATCACATAGAACCACCGTCAGATAGAACCACCGTCAGATAGAACAACCATCACATAGAACCACCATCACATAGAACCACCATCACATAGAACCACTATCAGATAGAACCACCATCACATAGAACCACCATCAGATAGAACCACCATCACATAGAACCACTGTCAGATAGAACCACCATCACAAAGAACCACCATCACATAGAACCACCATCACATAGAACCACCATCACATAGAACCACCATCACAAAGAACCACCATCACAAAGAACCACCATCAGATAGAACCACCATCACATAGAACCACCATCAGATAGAAACACCATCAGATAGAACCACCATCACATAGAACCGCCATCAGATAGAACCACCATCAGATAGAACCACCATCACATAGAACCACAGTCAGATAGAACCACCATCACATAGAACCACCGTCAGATAGAACCACCATCACATAGAACCACCGTCAGATAGAACCACCATCACATAGAACCACCGTCAGATAGAACCACCATCACAAAGAACCACCATCAGATAGAACAACCATCACATAGAACCACCATCACATAGAACCACCATCACAAAGAACCACCATCAGATAGAAACACCATCAGATAGAACCACCATCACATAGAACCACCATCACATAGAACCACCATCACAAAGAACCACCGTCAAAAAACTCCCGGAAAGAAGCTGAATTAGTGATGTGCATTAATAAAACGTGGATTATTGTAGAAGGAGAGCGTGAGAGAGGAGCTCGGTGTCTCCTAAGAATTCCCCTGGCATTCTAAGCCTATAGCACCTTAACTAAGGGCTGGTCCGGGCTGACCTGAGCCAGCCCTAACTATGGGCACAATCAAAGAGGAACGTTTTAAGTTTTACTTTGAAAGAGCTGACCGAATCTGCCCCCCGGACTGAAAGTGGAACCTGGTTCCACAAAAGAGGAGCTTGATAACTGAAGGCATTTGACCTCCGTATGTGACACAGATACAGATACGAGACACAGATCTGATCATTAAAAGGTTGTGTGTTCTCTCCCTCCTTGCTTCCTTGCATCCTTTCCTATCCAGAACGGGTATGACATCACCGAGCTGAAGCGCCCGCTGTGCTCCAGCCTGTCTCAGTCCTCCTCCTGCACCACGGCGCCGCTCATCAAGTCCTCCCCCGGCTCCCAGGAGGAGGTGCACCCGCCCGGCTCCTCTTGCAGCTCCGGAGCTCCCTACCTCAGCATCCCGCACCACCTCCACCAGCACCACCTCCAGCACCTCCAGCACACTGCCGGCTGCCACGGCGACGCCCCTTCGGGGCCGCCCCCCCGCGTGGACTTTAAAAGCTACGTGGCGCGAATCATCTGGGAGGCGGACAAGGACGGTGAGGCGCTGCCGGTGGACGCCTACCACGTGTGGTGCGTGGAGGGCTCGGGGTCGGCGGTGGGAAGCCTCAGCTCGCTGGGGTCGGCCGCATCGCGCAGGAAGGCCCTCATCAGGGACCAGGAGGAGGAGGAGGAGGAGGAGGGGGAGGGGGAGGGGCCGGGGGGGTCGGCCTGCGACCGGCTTTCGCAGTGGGGCCCAAAGTTCACAGCGCTGAGCGAGATGTACGACCGGCCCCCGCTGGCCCTCGCGTACAGGGACGCCGTGGCCTGCGTCCAAAGGAGCAGCAGCCAAGAGCGCCTGCCCAACCACCACTAGGGGGCGCCACACTGCGCTAACACCGCTAACAGACAATTAACACCTTGCTAACACACAGCTAAGAACTAAATGTTTCCGCAGCATGTTGACATTCCTTTCAGCTCTCCTTCGTTGGAGAAACCAAAGTCAACCGTTTAAAGAATCCAACGCACAACGAGCGTCAAATCGCACAAACCTCCAGACAATCACCCCGTCAGCTGTTGGCGGCGGCTCTTCTTCCTTCATGCGGCTCAATCAGGATTCTTCAGGTGGAGAAAACAAGCTGCAGGACAGAAGCAGTTATTTATTTTGTCACAAGGACTTCCAGAGCAAAAGTTTCCATTTTTCTGAGGAATGTCATGTCATTTGCTAACAGCAACGACATCGAGGCCTCTGTACGAATCTCACAAGGAGAACATTAAGAGCATTTTAATCTGCTAACCCACGCACCCCCTCACAGTTTGACCTTTGACCCATCCTCAAAAACTCACCGCACAAAGAAAAAACAGAAATCCTCCAATGGAAAAACTTTTCTTCAGAACTTTCCCGTCGTTGTCGCGTTGACCGACCAACAACCTGCTTTGTTTCCTCTTTTCAAACTTCCTGTTGCACCAGCGGAATCAGACGAGGACCCACGAGTCCCTTTACTGGTAAAATGGACAATGCAGCGTGTATAATAATGGTTTTCAGATGAGAGAATATATTTATACTCTTGTAGGAACGTGGTGTCGGCATGTCGTTGTTCACTTTGAGGGGTTTTTAAATTCTTCACGAAGTCTTTAGCTGTTTTTGGATGTTAAAGTTGACACGAGTTCATTTAGATTTCAACTCTAGAGAAGCTAAATGCTAAATGCTAAACTGAACCACAGACCTCTTATTTTTGCTGAAATCAATGTATACTAGAAAAGTATTTTAATTCTGCATATAGTGGTATAAAGTGACTGCCTTTCATTGGTGGAAACAGATATTTCTATTACTTTTTACTATTCACCTTTTGGTGGAACCTTATTTCGGAAAAATCTACAATAGTCAACGGCTAGGGAACTTAATCCTGTGTAAATTGTACCATAAATTACACATTAATGTGAAAGACGGACCATGTAAAAATGTCATAAGTAACTATCACAGATACTACGACGTCTGTGACTGCTAACTAAGCTAGTTAGCTAAACGACGTTACATTTTAACGTAGCTAAGTTAGCTAAATAAAGTTACATTTGGAGTAAAGCGTAGTGATGTGAACCGTAGTGGTTTAAAACAGAACAAGTTATCCGGCCTCTTTGTGTTTCATCCAGTGACTCTTTTTGATTGGTCCAGCACAAGGAGGCGGGGCCTAAACACTATTTGCAAACATAAACTTCCAATTAGCAAACACAACGTTAGCACTAATTGCTAGCATGCACATTTCCCAGCTTTCATGTCTCAATAAAAGAGTCTCTAGTGGCCTCTTACCGACCCGTAACAATGACAGCTATTAGCATTAGCAATTAGCACTAGTTATATTACTATAACGGTAAATAAAGTTATTAATTAATAACTAAACTGTTTAGGAAACACAAAACAGACTTCAGTTTTAATCACAGCGTTGCAGAATATTTGGGCTCTTTATGCTGATATTGTTCTGTTTGTTTCAGTATTTCAAACACATTGTTTTATCAGTTATATTTTATTTCTATAATCTGAAACAAATGATGACTAAATAAGTAAAGACGAGTTGATCTCAGATTGATTCCCATGTTTTAGGAAGAAGACTTTTTATACAAACATTGATCCAAACAAGCAGAACCAGAGGAAGAAAGGTGCAGCATCAGCTGCTGTTGACGTGGTTCTGGACTCCCGGTTCTTCTCGGCTCGGCATGACGTTGTCACACCGCCTGATGAATGTAGTTTTTATACAGTCAGTTTATTATCTACTGGGATTTGATGAAAAGAGTCTTTACTTGAGCGTAACTCAATCCTACGATGACAAAATGACAAAGAAATCCAGATGTTTTGATGATGTTTGTTTTTATCTCACTTCAGGTCAGTCAGTCGGACAGTTTTTCAAAATAAAAACCCTGAAAATCAGGAATCAGGAAACATTTATTAGCCAAAATGTGTCAAACATACAAGGAATTTGTCTTGGCGGTTAGTGCGCGACAGTAGACAGACAAGACAACAGTGCACAGGTAATAAAATAAAGTGGAATGAAATGCTAGTGCAATGGGTTAGTAGAATAAGGCTAAGGCTATGGGTTAGTATAAAACAAGGGAATAAAGTTAAAAAATGTTAAGTATTAAAAAGTTTTAAAGAAAAGTATTAAGCATAAAGTGCACTAACGAACAAGTAACAGACAAGAGACAAAGTGACAAGTGACAAAGTGATGAATAACAGTTATAGTGGCATGTGCAGTATGAGGGGGAGTGACCGGTGGAGTGTTATAGTCAGGCAGTGGGGGACCGGCTCTGTTGATGAGCCCGACTGCCGAAACTGTTTGTGTGGCGGGAGGTCTTAGTCCTGATGGACCTCAGCCTCCTGCCAGATGGAAGGGACACAAACAGGTTTTGTCCGGGGTGAGAGGGGTCGGCCGCGATCTTTTTAGCTCGCTTCAGAGACCTGGAAGCGAACGAGTCCTCCAGGGACGGCAGATTGCAGCCGATCAGCCTCTCTGCAGAGCGGATGACACGCTGCAGCCTGCCCTTGTCCTTGGCTGTGGCTGCAGCGTACCAGACGGTGATGGAGGAGCAGAGGATGGACTCCATGATGGCCGTGTAGAAGTGGACCATCATCGTCTTTGGCAGGTTGAATTTCTTCAGCTGCCTCAGGAAGAACAACCTCTGCTGAGCCTTCTTGGTGATGGAGCTGATGTTCAGCTCCCACTTGAGGTCCTGGTGATGATGGAGCCCAGGAAAACGGAAGGAATCCACAATAGTGACGGGGGAGTCACACAGGGTGATGGGGGAGGGTGGGGCTCTGTTCCGCCGGAACTCCACAACCATCTCCACTGTCTTTAGAGCGTTGAGCTCCAGGTTGTTCTGGCTGCACCACGACACCAGATGGTCAGACTCCCACCTGTAGGCGGACTCATCCCCACCAGAGATCAGTCCAATGAGGGTGGTGTCAGCCGCAAACTTCAGGAGCTTGACGGACTGGTGGCTGGAGGTGCAGCTGTTGGTGTACAGGGAGAAGAGCAGAGGGGAAAGAACGCAGCCTTGGGGGGAACCGGTGCTGATGGTCCGAGAGGCTGAGACACGTTTCCCCAGCTTCACGTGCTGCTTCCTGTCAGACAGGAAGTCTGTGCTCCACTTGCAGGTGGAGTCGGGCGGTGCAGCTGGGAGAGTTTGTCCTGCAGCAGAGACGGGATGATGGTGTTGAAAGCAGAGCTGATAAACAATTGTACTCAAAGCTATGCATCCAAACGGAACAACACAGGCGTCTTTTTCTAAACCATGTGAAGCTTTGACGTGTGTGTGTGTGTGTGTTTGCCTCGTTGTGCGATCTGTTGATCGATGTGGACGTTTTATAAAATCCTACCATGGAATATTCCTTTTGTACATGACTTCTAATAAAAACTGCTTTTCCCCTAGAAGATGCTGGTTGGTTTGGTTCCGTGCAGAATGCTCACAAACACAATACAATCACCCTGAATTACACAAATCCACAGTTATTAGATCCACAGCGTCACAACAAACACGAGCTCATCAGACGCCTGAAGGACCCCCCCTCACCTGGAGACCTCATCGAGTGAGCAGGACCACACTGCCTCCTCCCGTCCTTTAGAGTCTGGACCTGTGTACTGACCTCAGACCAGAGAGTGACCTCTTACCCCAAACCCCCCCACCATCAGTCCACCTCTCAATGACAGATTGAACAGACTCGAGATCCTGCACTGTTCATTATGTCACATTACAGTCCATCCGGAAAGTATTCACAGCGCTTCACTTTGTCTACGTTTTGTTATGTTACAGCCTTATTCCAAAATGGATTAAATTTATTATTTTCCTCAACATTCTACACACAACAACCCATAATGACAAAGTGAAAACTGTGTTTTGCAAATTTTTGCAAATCAGTTAAAAATAAAGAAGGAAAACATAACAGGTACATAAGTATTCAGAGGCTTTGCTCTATACTTTGTTGAGGCTGTAATTGCTGCCAAAGGTGCTTCAAGTCTTTCCACAAGCGTGGCACACCTATTTCTGGGCAGTTTCTCCCATTATTCTTTGCAGAACCTCTCAAGTTCCATCAGGTTGGATGGGGAGCGTCGGTGCACAGCCATTTTCAGATCTCTCCAGAGATGTTCAATGGGGTTCAAGTCAGGGCTCTGGCTGGGTCACTCAAGGACATTCACAGAGTTGTGCCGAAGCCACTCCTTTGTTATCTTGGCTGTGTGCTTCAGGTCGTTGTCCTGTTGGAAGATGAACCGTCGCCCCAGTCTGAGGTCCAGAGCGTTTTGGAGCATGTTTTCATCGAGGATGTCTCTGTACATCGCTGCATTCATCTTTCCCTCAATCCTGACGAGTCTCCCAGTTCCTCCCGCTGAAAAACATCCCACAGCATGATGCTGCCACCACCATGCTTCACTGTAGGGATGGTATTGGTCAGGTGATGAGCAGTGCCTGGTTTCCTCCAGACATGTCGCTTGGCATTCAGGCCAAAGAGTTCAATCTTTGTTTCATCAGACCAGAGAATTTTGTTTCTCATGGTCTGAGAGTCCTTCAGGCGGGCTGTCATGTGCTTTTTACTGAGGAGTGGCTTCCGTCTGGCCTCTCTACCAAACAGGCCTGATTTGTGGAGTGCTGCAGAGATGGTTGTCCTTCTGGAAGGTTCTCCTCGCTTCATAGAACTGGAGGTCTGTCAGAGTGACCAGCGGGTTCCTGGTCACCTCCCTGACTAAGGCCCTTCTCCCCCGATCGCTCAGTCTGGCTGGGCGGCCGACTCTAGGAAGAGTCCTGGTGGTTCCAAACTTCTTCCATTTCCGGATGATGGAGGCCACTGTGCTCATTGGGACTTTCAATGCTGCAGAAATCTTTCTGTACCCTTCGCCAGATCTGTGCCTGGATACAATTCTGTCTCAGAGGTCTACAGATAATTCCTTGGCCTTCATGGCTTGGTTTATGCTCTGATATGCACTGTCAACTGTGATACCTTATATAGACAGGTGTGTGCCTTTCTCAGTCATGTCCAATCAACTGAATTTAGCACAGGTGGACTCCAATCAAGTTGTAGAAACATCTCAAGGATGATCAGTGGAAACAGGAAGCAACTGAGCTACATTTTGAGTGTCGTGGCAAAGGCTGTGAATACTTATGTACATGTTAGGTTTTCGTTCTTTATTATTAACAGATTTTCATAAATTTGCAAAAAACAGTTTTCACTTTGTCATTAGGGGTTGTTGTGTGTAGAATGTTGAGGAAAGTTTATTAAGTTATATTACATTACATTCTATTATATTGTATTATATAATGTATTATTTATTAAATCATGTTATGTTACATTATATTCTACTATTTTATAATATATGACATATTGAAGTAGATTTTAACTATTTAGTAATCCAATCTTATCAATGTAAAATAACTATTTCACACGTTTCTTAAATCTTTCTACAAAGAGAAGCTAATGTGTAAAAAAAGGCCCAGTGGACACAATTTACTATAAAAGTATTTTATTAACATTAAATTCATACAATTATATTCCTGTTAACCCAAAGTAATACATGGAGGGACAAAACATTATATTAACCTTAATAAAGCAGAAGAATCTGAAGAAAATATTTAATGATAATATCAGAGGTTTGCTGAAGCTTTAAAAAGGTTCTTGTTAGAAATTAGATTTGAACACATTAAAAAAGATTTGAAGTTAAAATCAAATTGGATCAAAAAGAATTACACATATTTTCATTATTTTTGTCCTTACAATCAATCCTTGACAAAACAATCACATGCTAATGAAGCAAACACACACATGAGGACAATTTATCCAGAGACATTGATCTCATATTGGGGGGGGGCACATAAAGATTAAGATTAAACCCTAATTAGGACCCAACATCTAAATGATGATCTACTGATTCATCCACAGAGGCAACGAGCTCAGCAACATTAAAACACACCTCGCTGAGCTCCTACAGACCACAAGTCCCAGAGAGATGTGGACCCCCAGAGTCCAGACCAGCTCAGGTACCCCTCACCTGCTCCACCTGCATCTACACCCACAAAAACCTACATCAGCTGTACAGACTGAACTATGTGGTGAGCAGAGAGGAAGGTTCTCCACCAGGAGGAGACTCTCCCTCCTGCAGAGAACACAGAGACACTGAGGCACCAGAACCAGGACAGAACCCAAACGCAGGATAAAGAGGTTCAGTGAATGTGGTGCTGAAGGTGTGGAGGTGGATCAGTGTGTCAGAGGAGACTCTGTAGAAGGACAGAGAGCCAGCAGGACAGTCCACATACACTGCTACTCTACCAGAGGAGGAGGAGGAGGAGGAGGTGGAGGGAACACGTGTATCTGTCTCATTGTGACAGACAGAGTAACCTTCATCAGAGCATCTCAGACTCCATGAATGATCATTCATTCCAAACCAACAGTCATCACTGTTTCCTTTCCTCCTAATTCCTCTGTAACTCACTGATACATGAAATTTTTCTCTCCCCTCGACCTCCCAGTAACAGCGACCAGTCAGACCAGTTCTACACAGCAGCTGAGGACAGTAGTCAAATCTGTCTGGATGATCAGGATACGACTGATTCTCCTTCACACGCGTCACCTTCCTGTTGTTGTCAGACAGTTTGAGGTGTTTGTTTACTGTGTTTGTGTCGATTGTGAGTTCACAGGAATCTGATGAGAGAACAAGACACAATACAGCTGCAGTTATTAATCATGTGTTCATCTACTGACTCTTTGATGATGACATCACAGAGGTGAATGAGGGATGTCACAGTGTGAAGATGGTTGAATCTTTATGAATCAAAGCTCACTTACACTTCCTCAGACCTGGTCTGAACCATCGGACTCCAGCAGGCTCCACCCTGAAAGGAGGAGGGGGGTCAGAGCAGCATGGAGACATGGACATTACATCATACACACAGCTTGGTCCTTCATGTCCACATGGACCACCTCTTCTTCTGATTGGCCGATGAGCACAGCTCATCATGTTGACTCATTCATCATCTGTTATTATCAGCATCATCATCTTCTATTTCACACTCAGTTTCCTTCAGCAGTCAGTGAATCAAATGTTTTAACATTATAAAGCGTTTTCTTTGTCCACTTGTGGTTCATTGACAACAAGCTGTGAACACAACATGTGACATGTGACCATCTTCTACAGTAGTTCTGTCTAACATGAACCCCATATGAACCCACCATGATGCCGTCAACGTGTCAGGAGACACTGTCCTCTCTTATAACGTGGAGACAAGACAAGGCTCTAAAGAAACAAGCCTTTCATCACCTTCCTCCCTGTTCAGGCTCATCCTGGCTACTGTTCCTCACTACTTCTGTCTGTATTGATGGTCTCATGTGGGACAGTTTGATGAGTCTCTGGTAGTTTGAGGTCAGCTTGGTGTGTCAGCGTCTTATTAACCAGGCTGACAGTGGGACAGAGAAAAGGCTTCCAGTTCTACCTCCTCTACCAGACTAAAGTCTGTGGCTGCAGCCTCTTCATACCTGAGAGTCTCCAGTCTCCAGTGTGGATTCTCCAGTCCAGCAGACAGCAGCTTCACTCCTGAGTCTCCTGGATGATTGTAGCTCAGGTCCAGCTCTCTCAGGTGGGAGGGGTTGGAGCTCAGAGCTGAGGCCAGAGAAGAACAGCCTTCCTCTGTGATCAGACAGCCTGACAGCCTGCAACACACAAAACAACACACGTGTCACATGATCTGAGGGAGCTGTGAGGGCTAGAAGGTCAATGCAGGACTGAGATATTGTCGGCTACTGAGGGGTCACATCAACATGGTTACGCACCCACTAATGTACACCAACACTCCACTGATAACTCAGTTTTGGTCTTCAATATTTCTATTTGTAACATTATAATGAAAACAAACTTTGATTTAAATCATCCAAGCAGAAGGAATCTCATGAAAGTCAGAAACGTACCACTGATGTAAATTACATTACCTGTCATTTAGCCTACGCTTTTATCCAAAGCGACTTACATTGCATTTATAATCCATGGCTTTAACATTTTAACCCGGGGAGCAATTAGGGACTAGGTGTCTTGCTCAGGGACACTTCAACATGGGACATGGAGCAGCCGGGGCTCGCACCACCAACCTTGTGGTTCCTCTATACCCCTGCGCCACGTCAACCCACCAAACACCAAGTGGAGATTAATTGAATCCTGACCTGAGTGTCTCCAGGTCACAGTTTGGACTCTCCAGTCCTGCAGACAGCAGCTTCACTCCTGAGTCTTGCAGGCCGTTGTAGCTCAGATCCAGCTCTCTCAGACTAGAGGACTGGGAGCTGAGGACTGAAGACAGAGCTTCACAGCTTCTCTCTGAGAGGGTACAGTCACTCAGTCTGAAGAAACAACAATAAAGGAAATATGAACAAGTAGAAAATATGGCAGCATGTTTAATTCACGATGTATGAACGTGTGAATGTATGTATATATGAACTCTGTCTGTACTTACAGAACTTTGTTGGAGACTTTGACCACTGGCAGCAGCCTCAGAAGAGCCTCCTCTGAAGCACAGTATTTCTTCAGGTCAAACACCTCCAGATCTTCTCCTGATGACAGTAAGATGAAGACCAGAGCTGACCACTGAGCAGGAGAAAGTTCCTCTGTGGAGAGACGTCCTGATCCAAGGGACTGTTGGATCTCCTCCACTAGAGAACCATCATTCAGTTCATTCAGACAGTGGAACAGGTTGATGCTTTTCTCTGGAGACAAATTCTCACTGATCTTCTCCTTGATGTACTGGACTGTTCTCTGATTGGTCTGTGAGTGACTTCCTGTCTGTGTCAGCAGACCTCGCAGGAGAGTCTGATTGGCCTCCTGGGAAAGACCCAGGAGGAAGCGGAGGAACAAGTCCAGGTGACCATTAGGACTCTGTAAGGCCTCGTCCACAGCACTTTGGTAGAGGCGCTTTGGTTCAGGATTGGGTTTAGAGCGTTCAGACCAGCAAGAGGTTGTTTGTTCTTCTGACAGCAGATTGACACCAGAGCTGAAGAAGGTCAGATGGACATGAAGAGCAGCCAGAAACTCCTGAACACTCAGATGGACGAAGCAGAACACCTTGTCCTGGTACAGTCCTCTCTCCTCTCTAAAGATCTGAGTGAATACTCCTGAGTACACTGAGGCTTCTGTGATATCGATGCCACACTCTCTCAGGTCGGATTCATAGAAGATCAGGTTGCCTTTCTGCAGCTGATCAAAGGCCAGTTTTCCCAGAGACTCGATCATCTCCCTGCTCTCTGGACTCCAGTGTGGATCCGTCTCAGCTCCTCCATCGTACTTGACCTTCTTCACTTTGGACTGAACCACCAGGAAGTGGATGTACATCTCAGTCAGGGTCTTGGGCAGCTCTCCTCCATCTTTGGTCGTCATCTCCTCCAGAACTGTTGCAGTGATCCAGCAGAAGACTGGGATGTGGCACATGATGTGGAGGCTTCGTGAGGTCTTGATGTGAGAGATGATCCTGCTGGCCTGCTTCTTATCTCTGAACCTCTTCATGAAGTACTTCTCCTTCTGGGGGTCAGTGAACCCTCTGACCTCTGTCACCATGTCAACACACTCAGGAGGGATCTGATTGGCTGCTGCAGGTCGTGTGGTGATCCAGAGGCGAGCAGAGGGAAGCAGCTTCCCCCTGATGAGGTTTGTGAGGAGCACATCCACTGAGGCCGACTCTGTGACATCAGTCAGGACCTCATTGTTGTGGAAGTCCAGAGGAAGTCGACACTCATCCAGACCGTCAAAGATGAACACGACCTGGAACTTCTCAAACCTGCAGATTCCTGCTGCTCTGGTTTCACTGAAGAAGTGATGAACAAGTCCCACCAAGCTGAACTTCTTCTCTCTCAGCACATTCAGCTCTCTGAAGGTGAATGGAAATGTGAACTGTATGTCCTGGTGGTCTTTGTCTTCAGCCCAGTCCAGAGTGAACTTCTGTGTTAGGACTGTTTTCCCAATGCCAGCCACTCCCTTAGTCATCACTGTTCTGATTGGTTCCTCTCCTCCAGCTGAGGGTTCAAAGAGGTCTTCTCGTCTGATGGTTGTTGCTGGTCTGGCTGGTTTCCTTGATGCTGTTTCAATCTGTCTAACCTCATGTTCTTCATTGACCTCTGCAGTCCCTCCCTCTGTGATGTAGAGCTCTGTGTAGATCTCATTCAGAAGGGTTGGGTTTCCTGCTTTAGCGATCCCCTCAAACACACGCTGGAACTTCTTCTTCAGGTTGCATTTGAGTTCACGCTGACAATCTGCAGGAAGAAGTCCTGAATGAAGACAACAAAGAAGATCAATGAGTCAAAGAATAGATTTCAACATGTCCTTTCCTGAGAGAAATACTCTATGAATATATTCTGTCCATCTCTTGAGACATTAGTGAAGGTCTCATTCATCAGCATGGTACGTCTGTAGAGAAATCCTCTTACTGCTCTGCAGACGGTCAGCCAGCTCCTCCTGCTTCATTCTCCTCAGAAAGTGCACTGAGATCTTCTTAAATGCTTCTCTGCTCCTCATCTGCTCTTCATCCAGCACCTCCTCATCCCCCTTCTCTGAGCATTCTGGATAATCTGAACTCACAATCTTCTGGATCTTCTTCAGCTCGTTCTTCACAAAAATGAGGATGTTCTCCTCCAGCAGCTGGAACAGAATATTCTGTGAAGGACACCAACTAGAACCATGGAAGCCACCATCAGGTCCATGTTGGACAGACGGACAATCCACTGGTCTACAAAGTGTAGCATGGAGATGATGGTGACCTGAGATGTAAAATTGGTTGTTCATGTGCAAACCATGAAGATGAAGTCCAGGAGTGTTTGATGCTGCTGGGCAGACAGAACCTCTGAGGTCTCCTGGTCCTCTCTGTGGAGGAACATTAACCATCAGCCTACATTGTGTTTGGACCATGAACGCCAACACATCATTAGTTAAAGATATTAGCTTCTGTCATGATTGATCACCATGGAAACCAGATGCTGAAGACTGTTGGTTATGACAGGTTATTAGTTGAGTGACAGTTAGTCATCAGTTTCATCTGGTTTTAGTTCTTACTGTGGGTCATAAAAACAACGTCTCCAGACTTCTGCATCTGGTACAAAGTCCTATGAAACTACTCCAAACCTCTTTAGTCCGTCCGCTGACCTCTAGAAGTCTCCTTAGACCTTCTGAAACTAGTCTTTGGACCTTTTCACAGAGTCTACTGACGATACTTTGTCCAAACCTCTGCATGGAGTCCAGAGACCACGTCAGCTGGTCCACAGAGTTTATTCTAATCACATGTTCAGTCCCAGTCATCTGTCTCCAGGTGTAACCTCTGCTTATCCTGATGTGGAGGAACTAGCTCACATTGTGTTTACATCTGAGGATGTTTACAGTTAATGATTCACAATTAAACACATACAGACCAGTTAGATGAAGACAATGAGTTGTCATGAAGGATCGTCATGGAAACAACACGTTAAACAATGCACAACTATTTCTGGGATCCATAACTGAGGATCTGAACAGTTCTTCATTTGTTAAGAACTTACTCTGGGTCATAAGAACGGCGTTCATCTTTGAAGTCAATCAGACGATCTTTGGACTGATTACTCTTCATGGACACACATGTGGGTTCAGGAGACTTTCCTCTCTGCTGATGGGACCTGAAAGAAACATTGAGATTACATCATCACGTCATCATCTAATCATGAAGCATCAGCTCACATGGTGTCCGTCCTCACAGAGACCAAAACAAGGTAAAGGTCCATGACGTGAGGTCTCGATGTGGACCACATGACTTGTTTACTTGAGGTTCTGCACTCAATGTATACATGCGTATGGCGAACAACCAATAGGACATCAATGCGCAGGGTAGTGCTCACGCATAAAGAAATAGGTCCCTAATAAACACTACACTCATTTATAGATTCACACTACTCAATAAAATGTGTAAAAATACAAAACATTCTGCTTTACAGATCCCGTTTGAAATTGTACAGTGGTTACATTAGTACATATTATGGTGGTGGTGGTGGTGCCCTGGTTCTTTCTGGGTAACGCCTTGGACCCTGTGCTGTCTTCTCTGGGGAGACGATTTCCTTTCCAGGTGGTCTGTCAATAGTGTGAACCTTTGGCCAAAAAGGCAGTGGTGAAACTTCTTCATGCCCCACACTGGGCTAAGGGCTTCCATGTTGATCTGTGCATAATTGCGCTCAGCACTCGTCAGAGACCTTGACGCATATACAATAGGACGCTCAGACCAATCAGCCATGTTGTGCGACAGGACGCACCAATGCCATAAGTGGACGCGTCGCAGGCCAGGCGTATGGCCCGTGATGGACCACAATGGGTAAGTAGCTTATCAGAGGTTATCAGTCTTTTTGTTTTCTTTGAAAGCTTTTTCACATTTTTCCGAACACTCCCATTTAGTTCCCAGCCGTAGCAGTGTGCTCAGTGGGTGCACTACTGAAGCGAGGTGTGGTAGAAACTTGTGGTAATAGTTGACACGGCCCAAATATGATCTTAGCTGTGACACATTCTCTGATCTCGGGGCTTTTGGCACCGCTTCCACTTTTCTTGTGATTTCTGTAAGCCAAATCTGTCAATGATGTGACCACAATATGATATCTCAATCTTGAAAAACTCACATTAATCTCTCGCCCTTAGGCCATAGTCACTTAGTCTTTTGAGCACTATGCTGAGGTTTTGGAGATGATCTTCAGCATTCTTTAATAACACTGTGTATATCTTAATAACACGGTTATTAACTCGGTATATCCTGAAGTACTTGCTCCATCGCTCTTTGCCAGATGGCTGGAGCAGATGTGACGCCAAATACAAGCCTATCATACTGATACAGTCTCTTATGCGTGTTGATGGTTACCAACTTCCTACTTGATTTCTCTACTTCCATCTGAAGGTAGGCCTGAGACAGATCAATTTTTGAAAACGTCTCCCCTCCAGCTAGTGATGAGAAGATGTCTTCAATTCGTGGTAGAGGATACTCTACAGTACGCAGCATCGGATTAATGGTCACCTTGAAATCGCCACATATGCGAACACTCCACTTTTCCCTTTTTTAATCACTGGAACAATGAAGCCCAGTCGTGTGACCTCTGCTGATCCTGATGTGGCTGAACTAGCTCACATTGTGTTTATTTAATTTCTGTACTTCATAACTGAGGATCAGAACAGTTCAACTGTCTAAGAACTTACTCTGGGTCATAAGAACGGCGTCCATCTTTGAAGTCAATCAGACGATCTTTGGACTGATTACTCTTCATGGACACACATGTGGGTTCAGGAGACTTTCCTCTCTGCTGTTGTGACCTTAAAGAAACACTGAGATTACATCATCATCTAATCATGAAGCATCAGCTCACATGGTGTCCGTCCTCACAGAGACCAAAACAAGGTAAAGGTCCATGACGTGAGGTCTAGATGTGGACCACATGACTCCCTGTAGTGGTTTAGGTCTACTGGTCCTGCTGGTCCCACTGAGAATAAACAGCTCAGTCTATCAGCTCCATGTTTTCTTTCTCTCCCTCCCTCACTGGACACTGCTGAAGGGCCCTGGAGCAAGAAACTCAGAACCTCCACCAGAGAGTCTGATAGAAACACCTCATCATCAGCCTGAGACCCTCACCTTGCATCAACAGAGGGACCATCTTTGAAGTCTAGAGGAGGACTCGTAGACTGTATACGCTCCATGTTCACACAGCGGCGTTCAGGTCCAGGATCAGGTCCAGGTCCTGGTCTCTTTTGGATCCTGGTCACACATGTAGAACCAGAGTCAGTGAGTCAAAGACGTTGGGACATGGAGAAGAGTGGAGGACAGTTGGAGATTGTCCTCTCACCTCTGAGCTGTGGTCTGGCTGTCATGTTCCCCACACAGAGGAGCTTCAGAGGGACGGACTCCGTCCTCTGGGTCCTCACCCTGATTCATAGCAGAGTCCACACCTTCACACCTTCACAACCACCTGCTGGGAGAGCTCACACATTATTATCTTCATCAGGACAAACACACAGAGCTCATTCACCCCAACACTAAGGCCCAGGTGAGCTCTGTGGTCCCTGCTGGGTCCTAGTGCCCCTCCGTCTGCTACCTTCCCCTCCTCATCAGTAACAGTCCTCACAGACCCCAGATCAGACTGAGCTCCTCTTCTTCATCACAGCGTCATCATTCAGACTAACAGCAGCTTCTCTCTGCCTGCTCACACAGGCGCCATCTTGTTTCCCAGCTTCAAACAAGCACACGTTCCCAACCATCAATGATGTCATTCAACCAATCACAGCTGCACTTACTGAGCTTGCAGACATAAACTTCCTCAGTGAGCAGCTCTCTTCTGTCCTCAGCAGGTCTGTGTAGAAAAGGAGCTCCGTGCTTCACTTCAGCTTCCATCAGACGGAGTGAAGTGACGCAGCTTGCTGTCCTTCATCAGAGAGGGTGTGTCCTCACGTCACCATCAAAGTATGCGGTCTGACTGGTTGACTGAGTCTCAGTCTGCGCTGTTTACAGGGTCAAAGGTCATCGTGAACAGAATCCTCCTCACTGCTCAAACAAGAGTCTTTCAGGATCAAAACCAGCATCAGTGGAACGATCCTTCCACCTTGTAAAGAGTTGCTATGACAACAGACTGGATGCTGTAGTTTGGACCAGATGGTTCAGAGGACCCGTGCACGTCCCTCTTTGTCTCCTGTTCTTCTTCTACATGTAGACTAGTAGGGAACACGCGATGAAGCAGAAACCTTTGTAACAAATGTTGTGTAGAGTTTATATTGAATAAAAACATCCACTAAGACAACAGAGTCTGAGCTGAGAGTGTTTTTATTCTTCACTCCACTTTGATGATCAGGTTGAACCTGTTGGGGCGAAACAACTCGCCCACGTATCAGTGTGAAGCTGCTTGTTAAACCATTTACCTTTATGACAAACTGCAGCTTCCTCAAGTACATGTTGTTACATGCAGCATTCTACTTCCTCATCGCATGGCACATAGTTTTCTAAATTCTTCACGAAATGTTTAGCTTTTTTTGGATGTAAAAGTTGCGACAAGTTCATTTAGATTTCCACTAAATGCTAAACTGAACCACAGACCTCTTATATTTGCTGAAATCAATGTATACTAGAAAATATTAGTGCAACGTATTTTAATTCTGCATATAGTGGTATAAAGTGACTGCCTTTCTTTGGTGGAAAAGGATATTTCTATTACATTTTACTATTCACCATTTGGTGGAACCTTATTTTGGAAAAATAAGTCAACGGCAAGAGAACTTAATCCTGTGTAAATTGTACCATAAATTACACATTAATGTGAAAGACGGACCATGTAAAAATTTCAGTAACTATCACAGATACTACGACGTCTGTGACTGCTAACTAAGCTAGTTAGCTAAACGACGTTACATTTTAACGTAGCTAAGTTAGCTAAATAAAGTTACATTTGGAGTAAAGCGTAGTGATGTGAACCGTAGTGGTTTAAAACAGAACAAGTTATCCGGCCTCTTTGTGTTTCATCCAGTGACTCTTTTTGATTGGTCCAGCACATGGAGGCGGGGCCTCAACACTCTATTTGTAAACATAAACTTCTAATTAGAAAACACAACGTTAGCACTAATTGCTAGCATGCACATTTCCCAGCTTTCATGTCTCAATAAAAGAGTCTTTAGTGGCCTCTTACCGACCCGTAACAATGACAGCTATTAGCATTAGCCATTAGCACTAGTTATATTACTATAACGGTAAATAAACTTATTATTTAATAACTAAACTGTTTAGGAAACACAAAAAATACTTCAGTTTTAATCACAGCGTTGCAGAATATTTGGGCTCTTTATGCTGATATTGTTCTGTTTGTTTCAGTATTTCAAACACATTGTTTTATCAATTATATTTTATTTCTATAATCTGAAACAAATGATGACTAAATAAGTAAAGACGAGTTGATCTCAGATTGATTCCCATGTTTTAGGAAGAAGACTTTTTATACAAACATTGATCCAAACAAGCAGAACCAGAGGAAGAAAGGTGCAGCATCAGCTGCTGTTGACGTGGTTCTGGACTCCCGGTTCTTCTCGGCTCGGCGTGACGTTGTCACACCGCCTGATGAATGTAGTTTTTATACAGTCAGTTTATTATCTACTGGGATTTGATGAAAAGAGTCTTCACTTGAGCGTAACTCAATCCAGAGTCTGAGCTGAGAGTGTTTTTATTCTTCACTCCACTTTGATGATCAGGTTGAACCTGTTGGGGCGAAACAACTCGCCCACGTATCAGTGTGAAGCTGCTTGTTAAACCATTTACCTTTATGACAAACTGCAGCTTCCTCAAGTACATGTTGTTACATGCAGCATTCTACTTCCTCATCGCATGGCACATAGTTTTCTAAATTCTTCACGAAATGTTTAGCTTTTTTTGGATGTTAAAGTTGCGACAAGTTCATTTAGATTTCCACTAAATGCTAAACTGAACCACAGACCTCTTATATTTGCTGAAATCAATGTATACTAGAAAATATTAGTGCAACGTATTTTAATTCTGCATATAGTGGTATAAAGTGACTGCCTTTCTTTGGTGGAAACGGATATTTCTATTACATTTTACTATTCACCATTTGGTGGAACCTTATTTTGGAAAAATAAGTCAACGGCAAGAGAACTTAATCCTGTGTAAATTGTACCATAAATTACACATTAATGTGAAAGACGGACCACGTAAAAATGTCAGTAACTATCACAGATATTACGACGTCTGTGACTGCTAACTAAGCTAGTTAGCTAAACGACGTTACATTTTAACGTAGCTAAGTTAGCTAAATAAAGTTACATTTGGAGTAAAGTGTAGTGATGTGAACCGTAGTGGTTTAAAACAGAACAAGTTATCCGGCCTCTTTGTGTTTCATCCAGTGACTCTTTTTGATTGGTCCAGCACAAGGAGGCGGGGCCTCAACACTCTATTCGTAAACATAAACTTCCAATTAGCAAACACAACGTTAGCACTAATTGCTAGCATGCACATTTCCCAGCTTTCATGTCTCAATAAAAGAGTCTTTAGTGGCCTCTTACCGACCGGTAACAATGACAGCTATTAGCATTAGCCATTAGCACTAGTTATATTACTATAACGGTAAATAAACTTATTATTTAATAACTAAACTGTTTAGGAAACACAAAACAGACTTCAGTTTTAATCACAGCGTTGCAGAATATTTGGGCTCTTTATGCTGATATTGTTCTGTTTGTTTCAGTATTTCAAACACATTGTTTTATCAGTTATATTTTATTTCTATAATCTGAAACAAATGATGACTAAATAAGTAAAGACGAGTTGATCTCAGATTGATTCCCATGTTTTAGGAAGAAGACTTTTTATACAAACATTGATCCAAACAAGCAGAACCAGAGGAAGAAAGGTGCAGCATCAGCTGCTGTTGACGTGGTTCTGGACTCCCGGTTCTTCTCGGCTCGGCGTGACGTCGTCACACCGCCTGATGAATGTAGTTTTTATACAGTCAGTTTATTATCTACTGGGATTTGATGAAAAGAGTCTTCACTTGAGCGTAACTCAATCCTACGATGACAAAATGACAAAGAAATCCAGATGTTTTAATGATGTTTGTTTTTATCTCACTTCAGGTCAGTCAGTCGGACAGTTTTTCAGAATAAAAACCCTGAAAATAATTGTACTCAAAGCTATGCATCCAAACGGATGTGTGTGTGTGTGTGAAGCTTTGACGTGTGTGTGTGTGTGTGTGTGTGTGTGTGTGTGTGTTCGCCTCGTTGTGCGATCTGTTGATCAATGTGGACGTTTTATAAAATCCTACCATGGAATATTCCTTTTGTACATGACTTCTAATAAAAACTGCTTTTCCCCTAAAAGATTAACCGACGCCTCCGTTCTTCTTTCCTCAGTTCAGGTTTTCAGATTCAGAGAAGAAGAAATGTGAAGAGGAGGCAAACGGATGAATGGAGGAAATAAAAGGCTTCACATCAGATGAGAGTTCTCTTTAGAAGATGCTTTGTGGTACTTGTGGTTGGTTGTAAATCCACTCATGAGGAAACACGCCCCCCCGTGGTGACGCAGGAGATGACACCGACGGGACGGTTCTGCTGGTTGGTTTGGTTCCGTGCAGAATGCTCACAAACACAATACAATCATCCTGAATTACACAAATCCACAGTTATTGGATCCGCACCGTCACAACAAACACGAGCTCATCAGACGCCTGAAGGACCCCCCCTCACCTGGAGACCTCATCGAGTGAGAAGGACCACACTGCCTCCTCCCGTCCATTAGAGTCTGGACCTGTGTACTGACCTCAGACCAGAGAGTGACCTCTCACCCCAAACACCCCCACCATCAGTCCACCTCTCAGTGTGAGCTTGTTGACGTTGAACACATCAACTCAACATCCTGCACTAAATTGAGTTTAACTGTACATTATATCAAGTTACAGTATATTGTTTTATTGAGTTATATTCCATTAAATTCTATTGTATTTTATTGTATCATATTATATTATGTCATATTAAAACATTTTGTTACGTTTTATTGTACCATTTTAGAATATATGACATCATATTGAAGTAGATTTTAAAGTAAACTGGTCAGAAAACCAGTTCATAACTGAGTGATGTGTTTCATGAGAAAATGACCTCTGACCTGTGTGTGTGTGTGTGTGCGTGTGTGTGTATGTGTGTGTGTGTGTGTGTGTGCGTGTGTGTGTGCATGTTTGCCCTCTCTAAGGGAAGAGGAGAGAGGTGTCCGGGTTTGGGGTTCACGTCCTGTTCTATTTTGTAGTTTTCTGCCTCTTGTCTCCCTCGGTAACTTCACTTCCTGCCTTGTCCTGTCGTCCCCTTTGATTGTCTGCCGTGTCGTGATTGTTTCCACCTGCGTCCAATCACCTGCACCTTCCCAGTGTATTTAGGCCTTGTGTGTCTCTTGTCGTGTCATTGTGGAATGTTCCTGGTTCCTGGCTGCGTTTTTGCCCCTTGGTCTTTTTTGCTTTTGGAATTTTTGACTATTAAAGTCTTTTTGTCTCGAAACTATGCGCTTGAGTCCTGCCTTCCCCTCCCTTCCTGATAGACAGTGATGGCAAAGTGAAGCTTTCCAGCCAATTGTATCGGATAAAGGTTCATTCATTCAATGCATCGCAAACTCTATGATGACGTCTGCTGTTGAAAACCTATAGTGCAAATGGTTCGAATAGCCTACCAGTATATTTTGGCCCAATCTCTGATTATGAAAAGTTGAACCAATAAATCATCTAATAAATACATGGGTTCCTATATGAATAAAACTATTGTTGTTCAGGTTTGAAGTGTGTCCTTGTTTGTGTATTTCAATTCTCTGAACATTGGCAAGAAGTGGAACAATATATATATAATTATAATTTAAAATACCAGCAAGTGCTTCCTACTGCATGTGCAGTTCATGGCAGTCATAGGGACTTTATGTGAGTTGTTTGAATGTCACACCGAGCTCCTCTCTCACGCTCTCGTTCTACCACAATTCACGTTTTATTAATGCACATCACTAATTCTGCTTCTTTCCGGGAGTTTTTTTCTGTTTTCTCCCCTAGCAGGTCTCCGTAGATCGTAGTTCCTTCGGGACCCTGGTCCTGACACCTGCTGCTGCCATCATCATCTTCATCATCATCATCATCATCATTAATATTATTTGAGATATTAATCATATTACTGTACTGAACATCCATAATTACACAATACAAATGACAGACTTTGCCTGCCTGTTACAAACCTTGTTAGAGGAAATCAAATTGAAGTGATCCCACATCTCGGAGCGACCTCTCTCTGCCACAGGTTCCATTGGAAATGTGCTCTTTGCTACGACTACTACTACTACTGCTACTGCTACTACTACTACTACTACTGCTACTACTACTACTGCTACTGCTACTACTGCTACTGCTACTGCTACTACTACTACTGCTACTACTACTACTGCTACTACTACTACTACTGCTACTACTACTACTGCTACTGCTACTACTACTGCTACTACTACTACTACTACTGCTACTGCTACTACTACTACTACTACTACTACTGCTACTACTACTACTGCTACTGCTACTACTACTGCTACTACTACTACTACTACTGCTACTACTACTACTGCTACTGCTACTACTACTACTACTGCTACTGCTACTACTGCTACTACTACTACTGCTACTGCTACTACTACTACTACTACTACTGCTACTACTGCTACTACTACTACTGCTACTGCTACTACTACTACTGCTACTGCTACTACTACTACTGCTACTACTACTACTACTACTGCTACTGCTACTACTACTACTACTGCTACTACTACTACTGCTACTACTACTACTACTACTACTGCTACTACTACTACTACTACTGCTACTACTACGACTACGACGACTACTACTACTGCTACTACTACGACTACTATTACTACTACTGCTACCACTACTACTACTACTACTACAACACTGACTTTGACTGTATCAAACCAACAAGCCTGAACCCTGTTTCGAGCCCATTGAATCAAATCGAAGCGGTCACGTGACTGTGCGCCGGACCGGAGCTTCGGACGTCACTGATCACGTGATCAGCAGCGAACGCACCGAGCACCGATACATTTGCTTCGCCGCGCACTGGTTCATATTTTGACACAAGCTTCGAAGCAGGAGGGTCGGAGTAACAACACTACTGATAGAAGGACGTGACCCGTGAAGGACTCAGCAGAGTTTGGTCCCTGGAACCCATTCTGGGGAACTCGTTTGGCCCAGGGCGGGCCACGACATATACAGCGAGCTACCCATCTTGGTGCCAGATGGCACCGGGAGCGGGTGATGGAGCTCGCTGCCAAACTCCAGGCCACCTACTCTCTCCACGCTGGGCCGCAGAACCCTCCTGATCCAGCCCCGCGACTCAAGTCTCCGGCACCGGCCCGGCCCCACGACTCCTGACCCCGGCGGCTCCAGTCCCTGCTCCCCGACCAAACTAATGGGATCAGTTAAAATTAAATCAATGATTATATATTTAAACTACAGAAATGTCATGTTAAAATATGCAAATGAGGCCTTATTTAACAGTAACTTTTGGTGAATTTAGGAGAAATCCACAAAGACTTGTGATGAAAAATGAATTATTGATTATAAATGAAAAGCTTCATTTTGGTAAAAGCGTCTTAAATATAAACACTTTGCAGAGGAATTCAACACACAAACACTTTCTATTCATACTCTTAACCCCCTTTATGGGCTGTGGGGGAATAAACCACTTTATTCAGTAACACGTCACTCGTCCATCCTGAGGAGCAGCTCGTGTTCTCTTGGATAATTAGCGCAGATGTTGAAAAGGAGCATTAATGTCTCCTTCCTGCACAGGTGAGTCCAATATTACAGGTGAACTAGAACCCACCTTCACCAGTTTGATTTAAAAACCATCCATCCATCCGGAGAGAACCAACAACCAAGAACATGCAGACTCCCCCCAGAAAGGTGCTGGGGGGTTTACAGAACCTTCTTCAAACCGCCATGATGTCCATTAATGACACAGTTTACAATAAAAGTAATTTATTAACATTAAAAACATACAACTATATTCCCGTTAACCCAAAGTAATACATGGAGGGATTAAACGTTGTACTATTATATAAATGTTAATAAAACAGAAGTATCTGATATGTCATTAAATCTTTTCTTCAGAGGTTTGCTGAAGCTTTCAAAAGGTTCTTGTACACTGAACACAGTTTGAAAGATTGAGTTCAAATCAAGAAGAAATACATTCATATTTTAATAATTTTTGTCATTACAAACAATCCTTGGAAAAAACAATTCAATGCTGATGAAGAACACACACCAATGAGGACAATGTATCATATAGAGACATGTATCTTATATTGGGGAGGGGGGCAGATGACCTTTTTATAAAATGTCTTCATTGCAACATATAATGATTAAGATTAAACCCTAATTAAGAGCCAATATGATGATCGTTTGATTCAAGGAGCACAGCAGCATTAAGCTGAGCTCTTTCACACTTCCATCCGAGTCCCAGACAGCTGTGGACCCCCCCAGAGTCCAGACCAGCTCAGGTACCCATCACTTGTGTTGTGGAATATTTCAATACAACTTGTTCGGGAGAAGAGAATGAATTATTTTAATGTTTATCTAATAAAAAAAGAGACTTGATTAATGGTCAAAGTTGCAAAAAGTCCATTTGCAGGCCAAATACACCGGCACGTATCACAGTGCTCCGTGTAAATGGCGTCTCCGAGCAGAGTTTTTATACACATGTGAAGGCCATCCTCAGTGGCCGGTACGAGAAGCTGCAAGTTGAGATAAGAACCATGGTTAAGATGAAGGTAACACACACTGCTCCTTTGTTCCAGCGTCTGTGAGAGCAAGTTAACTCCCTTCTACAGACACAGCTGCATGTGGAAACCTTAAATCTTTCTGCTTTCGCACATCAGGGTCAAATACAGACACACGAGACGCAAGACAATGTTATAACATATTTTTACCATTACACCTGCTCCACCTGCATCTACACCCACATGAACCTACATCAGCTGCACAGGCTGAACTATGTGGTGAGCAGAGAGGAAGCTTCTCCACCAGGAGGAGACTCTCCCTCCTGCAGGGAACACAAAGACATTGAGGAACCAGAACTGTACCAGAACAAGACCCCAGGATAAAGAGGTTCAGTGAATGTGGTGCTGAAGGTGTGGAGGTGGATCAGTGTGTCAGAGGAGACTCTGTAGAAGGACAGAGAGCCAGCAGGCCAGTCCACATACACTGCTACTCTACCAGAGGAGGAGGAAGAGGAGATGGAGGTAATGAGTGTTCTCTTCTTATTGTGACGGACAGAGTAACCTTCATCAGAGCATCTCAGACTCCAGGACTGATCATTCATTCCAAACAGACAGTCTGAACCTTTTCCTTTCCTCCCGATTCCTCTGTAACTCACTGATAGATTAACGTATCCGCTCCACTCGACCTCCCAGTAACAGCGACCAGTCAGACCAGTTCTACACAGCAGCTGAGGATAGCAGTCAAATCTGTCTGGATGATCAGGATGTGACTGATCCTCCATCACACATGTCACCTTCCTGTTGTTGTCAGACAGTTTGAGGTTTCTATTTACTGTGTTTGTGTCGATTGTGAGTTCACAGGAATCTGATGAGAGAACAAGACACAATACAGCTGCAGTTATTAATCATGTGTTCATCTACTGACACTTTGATGATGACATCACAGAGGTGAATGAGTGATGTCACAGTGTGAAGATGGTTGAATCTTCATAAATCAAAGCTCACTTACACTTCCTCAGACCTGGTCTGAACCATCGGACTCCAGCAGGCTCCATCCTGAAAGGAGGAGGGGGGTCAGAGCAGCATGGAGACATTGACATTACATCATACACACACACAGCTTTGTCCTTCATGTCCACATGGACCACTGTAAGAATACATGTTCAAGATTTGGAGCCTGGTCGGGGTTATCAAAAATTCAGCCGAACGACTTTTCTCGTTCTGAGAAATTTATTTGTCAGATCACAGGTCAAGTATCAGCGCTGCGTTTGCAAAGGCAGGAGCAGTTCAGGCAGCACACAGGCCGGAAGAACAACCAACTAACATCAGCAAGAACATCATGTTTTATAACCCTTGAAAGACAGAGAACGAAAGATTTCTATTGGCCCTAAACTGGCGTAGAGGAGGACCTTCCACCTCCCGCATCTAAGATCCGGTCACATCCGATGTCCAGACTCCTGACTTAACGTAAACGTATCAGCGAGAAACAAAACCAGGTGAAGCTGAACTCCTTAAAAACACCAAACATTCCTCCTGTGATGATCCATCAAGACGCTTGTTGAACAGATTGTTTCATTGACGGTTTGTCTCTTAAGGATAATGTCTGGACTAAAGGACAACACACACTGGAGGCAGATGACCAGCATCTAAATATCCAAGTGTTGTTTGCTAAGAGCCAAAAACCTGCAGCATGTTGATGTTGACTCATAATAAACCCACCATGATGCCGTCAACGTGTCAGGAGACACTGTCCTCTCGTATAACGTGGAGACAAGACAAGGCTCCAGAGAAACAAGCCTTTCATCACCTTCCTCCCTGTTTAAGCTCATCCTGGATACTGGTCCTCACTACTTCTGTCTGTATTGATGGTCTGATGTGGGACACAAACAGTTTGATGAGTCTCTGGTAGTTTGAGGTCAGCTTGGTGTGTCAGGGTCTTATTAACCAGGCTGACAGTGGGACAGAGAAGAAGCTTCCAGTTCTACCTCTATGTGGCTGCAGCAGGCCTCTTCATACCTGAGAGTCTCCAGTCTCCAGTGAGGATACTCCAGTCCAGCAGACAGCAGCTTCACTCCTGAGTCTTCTGGATGATTGTAGCTCAGGTCCAGCTCTTTCAGATGGGAGGGGTTGGAGCTCAGAGCTGAGGCCAGAGAAGCAACGCCTTCCTCTGTGATCAGACATCCTGACAGCCTAAACACATGAAACAACACACATGTCACATGATCTGAGGGAGCTGTGAGGACTGGAAGGTCACTGCAGGACTGAGATACTGTTTCCTACTGAGGGGTCATATTAACATGGTTACACACCAACTAATGTACACCAACACTAAGGTAACATTACTGATAACTCAGTTTTGGTCTTCCATTTTTCTATTTGTAACATTATAATGAAAATAAATAAAGATTTAAATCATGCAAGGAGAAGGAATCTCATGAAAGTCATGAATGTCCCGCTGATGTAAATAAAGAGACCGATTAATTGAATCCTGACCTGAGAGTCTCCAGGCCACAGTGTGGACTCTCCAGTCCAGCAGACAGCAGCTTCACTCCTGAATCCTGCAGGCCATTGTAGCTCAGATCCAGCTCTCTCAGACTAGAGGACTGGGAGCTGAGGACTGAGGACAGAGCTTCACAGCTTCTCTCTGAGAGGTTACAGTCACTCAGTCTGAAGAAACAACAATGAAGACAATACGGACAATAAGAAGAACAGATCACAGAATATTAAAATCATGATGTATGAATCTAACGCTCTGTACTTACAGAACTTTGTTGGAGACTTTGACCACTGGCAGCAGCCTCAGAAGAGCCTCCTCTGAAGCAGAGTATTTCTTCAGGTCAAACACCTCCAGATCTTCTCCTGATGACAGTAAGATGAAGACCAGAGCTGACCAATGAGCAGGAGACAGTTCCTCGCGGGAGAAACGTCCTGATCTAAGGGACTGTTGGATCTCCTCCACTAGGGAACCATCATTCAGTTCATTCAGACAGTGGAACAGATTGATGCTTTTTTCTGGAGACACATTCTCACTGATCTTCTCCTTGATGTACTGGACTGTCTCCTGATTGGTCTGTGAGTGGCTTCCTGTCTGTGTCAGCAGACCTCGCAGGAGAGTCTGATTGGCCTCCTGGGAAAGACCCAGGAGGAAGCGGAGGAACAAGTCCAGGTGTCCATTAGGACTCTGTAAGGCCTCGTCCACAGCACTCTGGTAGAGACGCTTTGGTTCAGGATTAGGTTTAGACCAGCAAGAGGTTGTTTGTTCTTCTGACAGCAGATTGACACCAGAGCTGAAGAAGGTCAGATGGACATGAAGAGCAGCCAGAAACTCTTGAACACTCAAATGGACGAAGCAGAACACCTTGTCCTGGTACAGTCCTCTCTCCTCTCTAAAGATCTGAGTGAATACTCCTGAGTACACTGAGGCTTCTGTGATATCGATGCCACACTCTCTCAGGTCGGATTCATAGAAGATCAAGTTGTTTTTCTGCAGCTGATCAAAGGCCAGTTTTCCCAGAGACTCGATCATCTTCCTGCTCTCTGGACTCCAGTGTGGATCCGTCTCAGCTCCTCCATCGTACTTGACCTTCTTCACTTTGGACTGAACCACCAGGAAGTGGATGTACATCTCAGTCAGGGTCTTGGGCAGCTCTCCTCCCTCTCTGGTCTTCAACTCGTCGAGAACTGTAGAAGTGATCCAGCAGAAGACTGGGATGTGGCACATGATGTGGAGGCTTCGTGAGGTCTTGATGTGAGAGATGATCCTGCTGGCCTGCTTCTTATCTCTGAACCTCTTCATGAAGTACTTCTCCTTCTGGGGGTCAGTGAACCCTCTGACCTCTGTCACCATGCCAACACACTCAGGAGGGATCTGATTGGCTGCTGCAGGTCGTGTGGTGATCCAGAGGCGAGCAGAGGGAAGCAGCTTCCCCCTGATGAGGTTTGTGAGGAGCACATCCACTGAGGCCGACTCTGTGACATCAGTCAGGACCTCATTGTTGAGGAAGTCCAGAGGAAGTCGACACTCATCCAGACCGTCAAAGATGAACACAACCTGGAACTTCTCAAACCTGCAGATTCCTGCTGCTCTGGTTTCACTGAAGAAGTGATGAACAAGTCCCACCAAGCTGAACTTCTTCCCTCTCAGCACATTCAGCTCCCTGAAGGTGAATGGAAATGTGAACTGTATGTCCTGGTGGTCTTTGTCTTCAGCCCAGTCCAAAGTGAACTTCTGTGTTAAGACTGTTTTCCCAATGCCAGCCACTCCCTTAGTCATCACTGTTCTGATCGGTTCCTCTCCTCCAGCTGAGGGTTCAAAGAGGTCTTCTCGTCTGATGGTTGTTTCTGGTCTGGCTGGTTTCCTGGATGCTGTTTCAATCTGTCTGACCTCATGTTCTTGATTGACCTCTGCAGTCCCTCCCTCTGTGATGTAGAGCTCTGTGTAGATCTCATTCAGAAGGGTTGGGTTTCCTGCATTAGCGATCCCCTCAAACACACACTGGAACTTCTTCTTCAGGTTGGATTTGAGGTCACGCTGACAATCTGCAGGAAGAAGTCCTGAATGAAGACAAGAAAGAGGATCAATGAGTCAAAGAATAGATTTCAACATGTCCTTTCCTCAGAGAATGACTATGAATATATTCTGTCCATCTCTTGAGACATTAGTGAAGGTCTCATTCATCAGCATGGTAAGTCTGTAGAGAAATCCTCTTACTGCTCTGCAGACAGTCAGCCAGCTCCTCCTGCTTCATTCTCCTCAGGAAGTGCACTGAGATCTTCTTAAATGCCTCTCTGAACCTCCTCTGCTCATCATCCAGCACCTCTTCATCCTCCTTCTCTAAGCATCCTGGGTAATCTGAACTGACAACCTTCTGGATGTTCTTCAGCTCGTTCTTCACAAAAGTGAGGATGTTCTCCTCCAGCAGCTGGAACAGAACATTATATGAAGGACACAACCATGGAAGCCACCATCAGGTCCATGTTGGACAGACGGACAATCCACTGGTCTACAAAGTGCAGCATGGAGATGATGGTGACCTGAGATGTAAAAGTAGTTGTACATGTACACACCATGAAGATGGAGTCCAGGTGTGTTTGATGCTGCTGGGCAGACGGACCTGTGGGAACCTCTGAGCTCTCCTGGTCCTCTCTGTGGGGGAACATGAACCATCAGCTCACATGGTGTTTGGACCATGAACGCCAACACAACATTAGTTAAAGATATTGGCTTCTGTCATGATTGACAGAAACCTGCAGCTGTCTCCAGATGTGACCTCTGCTGATCCTGATGTGGCTGATCTAGCTCACATTGTGTTTACATAATTTCTGTAATTCATAACTGAGGATCAGAACAGTTATTCATCTGTATAAGAACTTACTCTGGGTCATAAGAACGGCATCCAACTTTGAAGTCAATCCATCGACCATTAGAATGATCACTCTTCATGGACACACATGTGGGTTCAGGAGACTTTCCTCTCTGCTGATGTGACCTGAAAGAAACACTGAGATTACATCATCACGTCATCATTTAATTATGAAGCATCAGCTCACATGGTGTCCGTCCTCACAGAGACCAAAACAAGCTAAAGGTCCATGACGTGAGGTCTAGATGTGGACCACACGACTCCCTGTAGAGGTTTAGGTCTACTGGTCCTGCTGGTCCCACTGAGAATCAACAGCTCAGTCTATCACCTCACTGTTTTCTTCACAGGTCAGTTTGGTTTAGTCCCAACAGGTCTCACCAAGTCCTCCATGGAGCTCTCCCTCCCTCCCTGGACACTGCTGAAGGGCCCTAGAGCAAGAAACCCAGAACCTCCACCAGAGAGTCTAATAGAAACACCTCATCATCAGCCTGAGACCCTCACCTTGCATCAACAGAGGGACAGACATGTTTGAAGTCTAGAGGTTGATTAATGGACTGGTTACTCTTCATGGACACACAGCGGGGTTCAGCGCCAGCTGGAGGTCCAGGTCCAGGTCCTGGTCTCTGATGGATCCTGTTCACACATGTAGAACCAGAGTCAGTGAGTCAAAGACGTTGGGACATGGAGGAGACTGGAGGACAGTTGGAGATGGTCCTCTCACCTCTGAGCTTTGGTCTGGCTGTCATGTTCCCCACACAGAGGAGCTTCAGAGGGACGGACTCCGTCCTCTGGGTCCTCACCCTGATTCATAGCAGAGTCCACACCTTCACAACCACCTGCTGGGAGAACTCACACATTATTATCTTCATCAGGACAAACACACAGAGCTCATTCGCCTCAACACTAAAACTCTCATGGGACACTTTGTGTTGTTGTCTTCTGTCTGGAGGAAGACAAACTTCCCTTTGCCTTCTTTAAAATGCTCGTCCTGTAATGAGGGTTAAAGGCTGAAGGACGTGTGACCACAGTGGTGCATCCATCACAATGCAGATGTGAATCCAATCTCCCTCATTGTGTATTATTGTGTGTATGTGAAATCAGGAACAAAGAAATATCAGCACACTGCGAATACTGAACAGCAATATCTGCAACAGTTCTTTCTTCTTCTCTTCCATAAAGGACAGATATGTGGAGGAGACGCTGCTAGTCGTCCTGTGGACAGATTGTCCCCCTCAGCTGTGGATCTGTTAAAGACTTGTAGAGAAAGACACACTTCTTTAAACCCTGTTAACATGTGAAGAGACGTCATTATAAACGCTCATCCTGTAAACGTCGTGTTTTACCAAGTGAACATTATCGCTCGTCTTCCAGCAGGTGGAGCTGTGGTGTTTCTCCTCTTGATCTCCTTCAGAGTCCAGAAGTCAGTAAAACAGACCAGTAAGGTGACCTGTAGCTGTCCTGATGGGAACACTGTGGTTACCATGGTAACATGGGAAAGCTTTCTCCTGATGGGATGCTTCACTTCACCATGTGATCAGTTAGTAAAAGGTCGACTACAACCTGCTGATCAATGAGAGAAAAACTCAACACTAAAGAAAACAAACACAGTCAAACACTAAAAAGTGACTGAATGTGTTTAAAGCAGATGAAGAAATGAACATGAAGCTTTGTGGACTTAAAGGACTGAAGCAGCAGGTGAGACAAAGGACTGAAGCAACGTCTCTCAAGTGTGTTTCAGGAACAGAGGCCCAGGTGAGCTCTATGGTCCCTGCTGGGTCCTAGTGCCCCTCCGTCTGCTACCTTCCCCTCCTCATCAGTAACAGTCCTCACAGACCCCAGATCAGACTGAGCTCCTCTTCTTCATCACAGCGTCATCATTCAGACTAACAGCAGCTCCTCTCTGCCTGCTCACACAGGCGCCATCTTGTTTCCCAGCTTTAAACAATCACACCTTCACAACCATCAATGATGTCATTCAACCAATCACAGCTGCACTTACTGAGCTTGTAGACATGAACTTCCTCAGTGAGCAGCTCTTTTCTGTCCTCAGCAGGTCTGTGTAGAAAAGGAGCTCCGTGCTTCACTTCAGCTTCCATCAGACGGAGTGAAGTGTTGCAGCTTGTTAGAGCTTGCTGTCCTTCATCAGAGAGGGTGTGTCCTCACGTCACCATCAAAGTATGCGGTCTGACTGGTTGACTGAGTGTCAGTCTGAGCTGTTTACAGGGTCAAAGGTCCTCGTGAACAGAATCGTCCTCACTGCTCAAACAAGAGTATTTGAGGATCCAGCATCAGTGGAACGATCCTTCCACCTTGTAAAGAGTTGCTATGACAACAGACTGGTTCAGAGGACCCATGCACGCCCCTCTTTGTCACCTGGTCTTCTTCTACATGTAGACTAGTAGGGAACACGTGATGAAGCAGAAACCTTTGTAACAAATGTAGTGAAGAGTTTATATTGAATAAAAACATCCACTAAGACAACAGAGTCTGAGCTGAGAGTGTTTTTATTCTTCACTCCACTTTGCTGATCAGGTTGAACCTGTTGGGGCGGAACAACTCACCCACGTATTAGTGTGAAGCTGCAGCTTCCTCAAGTACATGTTGTTACATGCAGCATTCTACTTCCTCATCACATGGCACCTTGAACCCTCTGAATATATCTGCTATGCAAAGGATTGTGGGTAAGAACAGCCAGTAAAGAAGCCTGCTTGTGTACAGTAAAATGCAGTAATGAGCAGTCAGGGTAGGAAAGGTAGGCACTGCCTAACCTGCCAAAATTCAAACATAAAATTACTTAGTTTATTTATGGCTTCCAGGTCTCTGAAGCAGCTAAAAAGATGGTGGCCGACCCCTCTCACCCAGGACAAAAACTGTTTGTGCCCCTTCCATCTGGCAGGAGGCTGAGGTCCATCAGGACCTGATTTGATGATTTATTACTAATAACTGCAAAATGTCTGAATGAATCGAAGAGCAGAGGTTTCCATCTGGAGCCAAAACACACACTCACACATTCCTCCTCCTTCGGCTCCTCCTCTTTCTGCTCCTCCTCCTCTTTCTGCTCCTCCTCCCTGCAGAGTTGAGGAACGGCGTTCCGGCGCTGAGCATCAACCACGGGTCGGGGACGCTGACCCTGCAGCTGCCGCCCCGATCCACCGTTACTGACCGCCGCTGGCATCGGCTCGACGTGGTCAGCGACGGGAAGGTGGGAGGAGCTAAATAATTACAATAACAGATACATTTTACTGTCGTCTGGATTTTCATTTCAAAATAAAAGTTGAATATATAAAAGTTTGTATAAATGTTCTATGTACAGTTATAGTTTCACAGAGACACTCAGAACTGAATGTTTTTGAAAAAAACTATTAATTTTTAATTATGGAGAGATTTTAAATGAGACTTGAAGAAGAAACCGTGATGTGTTTAAGGGCCGTTGGAAAGATGAAGGTCTCAGTGTGCGTGTGTGCCTTTGTGTTTGCACGCAGGCCGTCCAGCTGATCCTGGACCAGTGTGGGGGGGCGGCGGGTAACGAGCTGGAGGCCGGGGGGGGGGGACAGTCAGGAGACAGACGAGTCCAGCTGCAGAGCTGCAGGAGAGACGCCAGGAGACCAGAGGTGAGAACCTGGAGGACCTGGAATGAACATCTAACAAGCATTCAGCCAAGAGACTTGACCAACTCCTCCTCCTCCTCTTCATCCTCCTCCTCCTCCTCAGCCGTCCCAGAGTTCTCCTTCTCCTCGGGCAGCGCGGTGCGTTTTCAGCTCAGAGGAGGCGGCAGCTCTCGCCGCTCAGACGTGCGGCTCCTCCTCCTGACCCTTGTCCTCCTCGGGCTCGCTGCTCTCCGTGGCTTCCCGGGAGTCCGGCAAGTACATCGTCCTGGAAAGTTCACCGCGCTGAGCGAGATGTACGACCGGCCCCCGCTGGCCTGCGTCCAGAGGAGCAGCAGCCAAGAGCGCCTGCCCCACCACCACTAGGGGGCGCCACACTGCGCTAAGCTAACACTGCTAACAGACAATTAACACCTTGCTAATGTGGCAAGCGTGAGGTCGGGGAAGACTGCCCCGATCGTTTGTATTTTAAATAAGGGAAAAAAAGTAAACCAGCAACGCCACCCCGGGAGGTAACCAAGGGAAAAAGAAAGAACAAAAATCTATGAACAAAGTAAATTTCTAAATTTAAGCAAAAGGACAACACAAGTTCGCTATACTGAGCAGGCGGGAGACGTGTTTCCAAAACAAATATACAAAGTTTATTTCAACCACAATAAAAACAATTAAAATCTGTCAAAAAGGTTACCGTGTTTTCCAGGGCCGGGGCCTTCGGGCTCAAGGTGAGTGAGGGGGGGGGTGAAGGTATAAACTTAAAATGGGAGCACCACAATCCACTCTTTAACACTCCAAAACACACACAAGGGTAAAGCAAAAAGGGAGTGAATAAGACACTACACACGAGGGGACACCTTCACCAAAAAGGGTTCACCAGTGAGGCCCTCAGCACCTGGAATCACAAAGAGGGAAATGAGAGCAAAAATATATTAAAAAACAAGAATTTACAGGTTCAAAAGACAAATCCAAAAAGAATATCAAATGATCCCAATAATAACAAAAATAATCCTAAAGTCTCCTTTGACATCAATCCACATAGATCAGCAACGTCCTTAAAAAGGGTTATTTTATCCCCATAAAAAAGAGTTTGTTTTAACCCTATAAAAAGGAGGTTTGTTCTATTCCCGTAAAAAGCAGCAGCAGTCCAAAAGCAGTGCGGTTCGGGGTAGCCGGGTGTCGGAGAGAGAGAGAGAGCGCAGATCTACCGATCCCTTCTTATAGGGCAGATAATTAAGAGAGCAGTGGTCCTGCTACACTAACACACAGCAGACAACTAAATGTTTCCGCAGCATGTTGACATTCCTTTCAGCTCTCCTTCGTTGGAGAAACCAAAGTCAGCCGTTTAAAGAATCCAACGCACAACGAGCGTCAAATCGCACAAACCTCCAGACAATCACCCCGTCAGCTGTTCTTCCTTCATGCGGCTCAATCAGGATTCTTCAGGTGGAGAAAACAAGCTGCAGGACAGAAGCAGTTATTTCTTTTGTCACAAGGACTTCCAGAGCAAAAGTTTCCATTTTTCTGAGGAATGTCGTGTCATTTGCTAACAGCAACGACATCGAGGCCTCTGTACGAATCTCACAAGGAGAACATTAAGAGCATTTTAATCTGCTAACCCACGCACCCCCTCACAGTTTGACCTTTGACCCCTCCTCAAAAACTCACCGCACAAAGAAAAAACAGAAATCCTCCAATGGAAAAACTTTTCTTCAGAACTTTCCCGTCGTTGCCGCGTTGACCGACCAACAACCTGCTTTGTTTCCTCTTTTCAAACTTCCTGTTGCACCAGCGGAATCAGACGAGGACCCACGAGTCCCTTTACTGGTAAAATGAACAATGCAGCGTGTATAATAATGGTTTTCAGATGAGAGAATATATTTATACTCTTGTAGGAACGTGGTGTCGGCATGTCATTGTTCACTTTGAGGGGTTTTTAAATTCTTCACAAAGTCTTTAGCTTTTTTTGGATGTTAAAGTTGAGACGAGTTCATTTAGATTTCAACTCTAGAGAAGCTAAATGCTAAATGCTAAACTGAACCACAGACCTCTTATTTTTGCTGAAATCAATGTATACTAGAAAATATTAGTGCAACGTATTTTAATTCTGCATATAGTGGTATAAAGTGACTGCCTTTCATTGGTGGAAACAGATATTTCTATTACATTTTACTATTCACCTTTCGGTGGAACCTTATTTTGGAAAAATCTACAATAGTCAACGGCTAGAGAACTTAATCCTGTGTAAATTGTACCATAAATTACACATTAATGTGAAAGACGGACCATGTAAAAATGTCAGTAACTATCACAGATACTACGACGTCTGTGACTGCTAACTAAGCTAGTTAGCTAAACGACGTTACATTTTCACGTAGCTAAGTTAGCTAAATAAAGTTACATTTGGAGTAAAGCGTAGTGATGTGAACCGTAGTGGTTTAAAACAGAACAAGTTATCCGGCCTCTTTGTGTTTCATCCAGTGACTCTTTTTGATTGGTCCAGCACAAGGAGGCGGGGCCTCAACACTATTTGTAAACATAAACTTCCAATTAGCAAACACAACGTTAGCACTAATTGCTAGCATGCACATTTCCCAGCTTTCATGTCTCAATAAAAGAGTCTTTAGTGGCCTTTTACCGACCCGTAACAATGACAGCTATTAGCATTAGCAATTAGCACTAGTTATATTACTAAAACGGTAAATAAAGTTATTATTTAATAACTAAACTGTTTAGGAAACACAAAACAGACTTCAGTTTTAATCACAGCGTTGCAGAATATTTGGGCTCTTTATGCTGATATTGTTCTGTTTGTTTCAGTATTTCAAACACATTGTTTTAGCAGTTATATTTTATTTCTATAATCTGAAACAAATGATGACTAAATAAGTAAAGACGAGTTGATCTCAGATAGATTCCCATGTTTTAGGAAGAAGACTTTTTATACAAACATTGATCCAAACAAGCAGAACCAGAGGAAGAAAGGTGCAGCATCAGCTGCTGTTGACGTGGTTCTGGACTCCCGGTTCTTCTCGGCTCGGCGTGACGTCGTCACACCGCCTGATAAATGTAGTTTTTATACAGTCAGTTTATTATCTACTGGGATTTGATGAAAAGAGTCTTCACTTGAGCGTAACTCAATCCTACGATGACAAAACGACAAAGAAATCCAGATGTTTAAAATTATGTTTGTTTTTATCTCACTTCAGGTCAGTCAGTCGGACAGTTTTTCAAAATAAAAACCCTGAAAATAATTGTACTCAAAGCTATGCATCCAAACGGAACAACACAGGCGTCTTTTTCTAAACCATGTGAAGCTTTGACGTGTGCGTGTGTGAGTTCTCTTTAGAAGATGCTTTGTGGTACTTGTGGTTGGTTGTAAATCCGCTCATGAGGAAACACGCCCCCCCGTGGTGACGCAGGAGATGACACCGACGGGACGGTTCTGCTGGTTGGTTTGGTTCCGTGCAGAATGCTCACAAACACAATACAATCATCCTGAATTACACAAATCCACAGTTATTAGATCCGCACCGTCACAACAAACACGAGCTGTTCCATCTCGATGCTTCCAGCTGTCAATGAATGAAGTGGATTTGTAGCCTGACGTGTTTCAATGTAAAATAACTAATTTCATACGTTTCTTAAATCTTTCTCCAAAGAGACGCATGTGTAAAAAAAGGCCCAGTGGACACAATTTACTATGAAAGTATTTTATTAACATTAAATTCATACAATTAAATTCCTGTTAACCCAAAGTAATACATGGAGGGACAAAACATGGCGCAGGGGTTAGAGAAGGTTTGCTGGGCAGCACAAGGTTGGTGGTTCGAGTCCAGGCTGCCCCATGGTCCATGTTGAAGTCTAACCCTAACCCAAAACACCTGACCCCTAATTGCTCCCCAGGAAAAAATGTGAAAAAGCCATGAGTTTAAAGTGTGATTTCGGTCGCTTTGGATAGAAGCGTCTGCTAAATGACCTGTAATGATAATATCAGAGGTTTGCTGAAGCTTTAAAAAGGTTCTTGTTAGAAATTACATTCAGAAAGATTTGAAGTTAAAATCAAATCGGATCAAAAAGAATTACACATATTTTCATTTTTTTGTCCTTACAATCAATCAAGAAAAACAATGACATGCTAATGAAGCAAACACACAAATGAGGACAATTTATCCAGAGACATTGATCTCATATGGGGGGGGACACATAAAGATTAAGATTAAACCCTAATTAGGACCCAACATCTAAATGATGATCTACTGATTCATCCACAGAGGCAACAGCTCAGCAACATTAAAACACACCTCGCTGAGCTCCTTCAGACCACAAGTCCCAGAGAGATGTGGACCCCCAGAGACCAGACCAGCTCAGGTACCCCTCACCTGCTCCACCTGCATCTACACCCACAAAAACCTACATCAGCTGTACAGACTGAACTATGTGGTGAGCAGAGAGGAAGGTTCTCCACCAGGAGGAGACTCTCCCTCCTGCAGAGAACACAGAGACACTGAGGCACCAGAACCGGGACAGAACCCAAACCCAGGATAAAGAGGTTCAGTGAATGTGGTGCTGAAGGTGTGGAGGTGGATCAGTGTGTCAGAGGAGACTCTGTAGAAGGACAGAGAGCCAGTAGGACAGTCCACATACACTGCTACTCTACCAGAGGAGGAGGAGGAGGTGGTGGTGATGAGTGTTTCTGTCTCATTGTGACAGACAGAGTAACCTTCATCAAAGGATCTCAGACTCCAGGAATGATCATTCATTCCAAACCAACAGTCATCACTGTTTCCTTTCCTCCTGATTCCTCTGTAACTCACTGATACCTGAAATTTTCCTCTCCCCTCGACCTCCCAGTAACAGCGACCAGTCAGACCAGTTCTACACAGCAGCTGAGGATAGGAGACAAATCTGTCTGGATGATCAGGATATGACTGATCCTCCTTCACACGCGTCACCTTCTTGTTGTTGTCAGACAGTTTGAGGTGTTTGTTTACTGTGTTTGTGTCGATTGTGAGTTCACAGGAATCTGATGAGAGAACAAGACACAATACAGCTGCAGTTATTGATCATGTGTTCATCTACTGACACTTTGATAATGACATCACAGAGGTGAACAGTCACAGTGTGAAGATGGTTGAATCTTCATGAATCAAAGCTCACTTACACTTCCTCAGACCTGGTCTGAACCATCGGACTCCAGCAGGCTCCACCCTGAAAGGAGGAGGGGGGTCAGAGCAGCATGGAGACATGGACATTACATCACTGTCATACACACAGCTTTGTCCTGCATGTCCACCTCTTCTTGCTGCTACTCAGTTGGAGTTTCTTCTGATTGGACAATGGGTCTGACTGTGACACCGTCTCCTAGCAACAGTCAACACTGGTTTCTATCACCTGCAGTCTGGAGGTGAAGGTGTTACAGCTCAGGTGGGTCTACAGCCACAGAGCACTGCCTGAATCCCCTAGAACTTTGGTCCAGTCCTAAACAAACCTCTTTGGGCTCTGACACAACAGGTCCACAATCAGCTGTTGGTTCTTAAATGAGCGTCTGTGGCCGAATGTCACCTGTTGTTTCAAGTCCATTCTAATCATTCAGGGAACTGTCTCTCAGTGCAAAGCACCAAAACCAGGTGAAGCTGAACTTTAAAACATCAAACATGAAAATGAGTAAAGGACAACACACACTGGAGGCAAATGACCAGCATCTAAAAATCTAAGTGTAGTTTGATAACAGCCCACAAACCTGCAGCATGACGACGTTGACTAATATGAACCCACCATGATGCCGTCAACGTGTCAGGAGACACTGTCCTCTCTTATAATGTGGAGACAAGACAAGGCTCCAGAGAAACAAGCCTTTCATCACCTTCCTCCCTGTTTAGACTCATCCTGGCTACTGATCCTCACTACTTCTGTCTTTTTGATGGTCTCATTTGAGACAGTTTGATGAATCTCTGGTAGTTTGAGGTCAGCTTGGTGTGTCAGCATCTTATTAACCAGGCTGACAGTGGGACAGAGAAAAGGCTTCCAGTTCTACCTCCTCTACCAGACTAAAGTCTGTGGCTGCAGCCTCTTCATACCTGAGAGTCTCCAGTCTCCAGTGAGGGTCCTCCAGTCCAGCAGACAGCAGCTTCACTCCTGAGTCTCCTGGATGATTGTAGCTCAGGTCCAGCTCTCTCAGATGGGAGGGGTTGGAGCTCAGAGCTGAGGCCAGAAAAGCACAGCCTTCCTCTGTGATCAGACAGCCTGACAGCCTGAAACACACGAAACAACACACATGTCACATGATCTGAGGGAGCTGTGAGGACTAGAAGGTCACTGCAGGACTGAGATATTGTCGGCTGCTGAGGGGTCACATTAACATGGTTACGCACCCACTAACGTACACCAACACTCCACCGATAACTCAGTTCATGTAATCATGTAAGCAGAAGGAATCTCACGAAAGTCAGAAATGTCCCACTGATGTAAATAAAGAAACCAAGTGGAGATTAATTGAATCCTGACCTGAGGGTCTCCAGGTTATTGTGTGGACTCTTCAGTCCAACAGACAGCAGCTTCACTCCTGAATCCTGCAGGCCGTTGTAGCTCAGATCCACTTCTCTCAGACTAGAGGACTGGGAGGTGAGGATTGAGGACAGAGCTTCACAGCTTCTCTCTGAGAGGTTACAGTCACTCAGTCTGAAGAAACAACAATAAAGGAAATATCAACAATTAGAAAATATGGCAGCATGTTTAAGTCATGATGTTTGAATCTAACTCTGTCTGTACTTACAGAACTTTGTTGGAGACTTTGACCACTGGCAGCAGCCTCAGAAGAGCCTCCTCTGAAGCAGAGTATTTCTTCAGGTCAAACACTTCAAGATCTTCTCCTGATGACAGTAAGATGAAGACCAGAGCTGACCACTGAGCAGGAGACAGTTCCTCTGTGGAGAGACATCCTGATCTAAGGGACTGTTGGATCTCCTCCACTAGGGAACCATCATTCAGTTCATTCAGACAGTGGAACAGATTGATGCTTTTCTCTGGAGACACATTCTCACTGATCTTCTCCTTGATGTACTGGACTGTCTCCTGATTGGTCTGTGAGTGACTTCCTGTCTGTGTCAGCAGACCTCGCAGGAGAGTCTGATTGGCCTCCTGGGAAAGACCCAGGAGGAAGCGGAGGAACAAGTCCAGGTGACCATTAGGACTCTGTAAGGCCTCGTCCACAGCACTCTGGTAGAGACGCTTTGGTTCAGGATTGGGTTTAGAGTGTTCCGACCAGCAAAAGGTTGTTAGTTCTTTTGACAGCAGATTGACACCAGAGCTGAAGAAGGTCAGATGGACATGAAGAGCAGCCAGAAACTCCTGAACACTCAGATGGACGAAGCAGAACACCTTGTCCTGATACAGTCCTCTCTCCTCTCTAAAGATCTGAGTGAACACTCCTGAGTACACCGAGGCTGCTCTGATATCGATGCCACACTCTGTCAGGTCAGATTCATAGAAGATCAGGTTGCCTTTCTGCAGCTGATCAAAGGCCAGTTCTCCCAGAGACTCGATCATCTTCCTGCTCCCCTGACTCCAGTGTGGATCCGTCTCAGCTCCTCCATCGTACTTGACCTTCTTCACTTTGGACTGAAACACCAGGAAGTGGATGTACATCTCAGTCAGGGTCTTGGGCAGCTCTCCTCCCTTTCTGGTCTTCAACTCCTCCAGAACTGTAGCAGTTATCCAGCAGAAGACTGGGATGTGGCACATGATGTGGAGGCTTCGTGAGGTCTTGATGTGAGAGATGATCCTGCTGGCCTGCTTCTTATCTCTGAACCTCTTCATGAAGTACTTCTCCTTCTGGGGGTCAGTGAACCCTCTGACCTCTGTCACCATGCCAACACACTCAGGAGGGATCTGATTGGCTGCTGCAGGTCGTGTGGTTATCCAGAGGCGAGCAGAGGGAAGTAGCTTCCCCCTGATGAGGTTTGTGAGGAGCACATCCACTGAGGCGATCTCTGTGACATCAGTCAGGACCTCATTGTTGTGGAAGTCCAGAGGAAGTCGACCCTCATCCAGACCGTCAAAGATGAGTAGAACCTGGAACTTCTCAAACCTGCAGATTCCTGCTGCCCTGGTTTCACTGAAGAAGTGATGAACAAGTCCCACCAAGCTGAACTTCTTCCCTCTCAGCACATTCAGCTCTCTGAAGGTGAATGGAAATGTGAACTGTATGTCCTGGTGGTCTTTGTCTTCAGCCCAGTCCAGAGTGAACTTCTGTGTTAAGACTGTTTTCCCAATGCCAGCCACTCCCTTAGTCATCACTGTTCTGATTGGTTCCTCTCCTCCAGCTGAGGCTTTGAAGAGGTCTTCTAGTCTGATGGTTGTTTCTGGTCTGGCTGGTTTCCTGGATGCTGTTTCAATCTGTCTGACCTCATGTTCTTGATTGACCTCTGCAGTCCCTCCCTCTGTGATGTAGAGCTCTGTGTACATCTCATTCAGAAGAGTTGGGTTTCCTGCTTTAGCGATCCCCTCAAACACACACTGGAACTTCTTCTTCAGGTTGGATTTGAGTTCACGCTGACAATCTGCAGGAAGAAGTCCTGAATGAAGAACAAAGAAGATCAATGAGTCAAAGAATAGATTTCAAGTTGTCCTTTCCTCAGAGAAGGACTGTGAATATATTCTATCCATCTCTTGAGACATTAGTGAAGGTCACATTCATCAGCATGGTGAGTCTGTAGAGAAATCCTCTTACTGCTCTGCAGACGGTCAGCCAGCTCCTCCTGCTTCATTCTCCTCAGGAAGTGCACTGAGATCTTCTTAAATGCCTCTCTGCTCCTCCTCTGCTCTTCATCCAGCACCTCCTCAACCTCCTTTTCTGAGCATTCTGGATAATCTGAACTCACAACCTTCTGGATCTTCTTCAGCTCATTCTTCACAAAAGTGAGGATGTTCTCCTCCAGCAGCTGGAACAAAATATTCTGTGAAGGACACCAACTAGAACCATGGAAGCCACCATCAGGTCCATGTTGGACAGACGGACAATCCACTGGTCTACAAAGTGCAGCATGGAGATGATGGTGACCTGAGATGTAAAATTGGTTGTTCATGTACACACCATGAAGATGGAGTCCAGGTGTGTTTGATGCTGCTGGGCAGACGGACCTTTGGGAACCTCTGAGGTCTCCTGGTCCTCTCTGTGGAGGAACATGAACCATCAGCCTACATGGTGTTTGGACCATGAACGCCAACACAACATTAGTTAAAGATATTGGCTTCTGTCATGATTGATCACCATGGAAACCAGATGCTGAAGACTGTCGATGGTGGACGGACAGTTTATTAGTTGAGTGACAGTTAGTCATGAGTTGTCACCTGTGTTTAGTTCTTACTGTGGGTCATAAAAACAACGTCTCCAGATATCTGAATCTGGTACAAAGTCCTATGAAACTACTCCAAACCTCTTTAGTCCGTCCCCTGACCTCTAGAAGTCTCCTCAGATCTTCTGAAACTAGTCTTTGGACCTCTTCACAGAGTCTACTGATGATACTTTCTCCAAACCTCTGCATGGAGTCCAGAGACCACGTCAGCTGGTCCACAGAGTTTATTCTAATCACATGTTCAGTCACAGTCATCTTTCTCCAGAAACCTGCAGCTGTCTCCAGATGTGACCTCTGCTGATCCTGATGTGGAGGAACTAGCTCACATTGTGTTTACATCTGAGGATGTTTATAGTTAATAATTCACACTTAAACACATACAGACCAGTTAGATGAAGACAATGAGTTGTCATGAAGGATCGTCATGGAAACAACACGTTAAACAATGCACAACTATTTCTGTGATCCATAACTGAGGATCAGAACAGTTCTTCATTTGTTAAGAACTTACTCTGGGTCATGAGAACGACATCCATCTCTAAAGTCAATCACAGCATATTTAGACCGATCACTCTTCATGGACACACATGTGGGTTCAGGAGACTTTCCTCTCTGCTGATGTGAACTGAAAGAAACACTGAGATTACATCATCACATCATCTATGGCAAACAACCAATAGGAGATCAATGCGCAGGGTAGTGCTCACGCATAAAGAAATAGGTCCCTAATAAACACTACACTCATTTATAGATTAACACTACTCAATAAAATGTGTAAAAATATAACATTCTGCTTTACAGATCCCGTTTGAAATTGTACAGTGGTTACATTAGTACATATTATGGTGGTGGTGGTGGTGCCCTGGTTCTTTCTGGGTAACGCCTTGGACCCTGTGGTGTCTTCTCTGGGGACACAATTTCCTTTCCAGGTGGTCTGTCAATAGTGTGAACCTTTGGCCAAAAAGGTAGTGGTGAAACTTCTTCATGCCCCACACTAGACTAAGGGCTTCCATGTTAATCTGTGCATAATTGCGCTCAGCACTCGTCAGAGACCTTGACGCAATAGGACGCTCAGACCCATCAGCCATGTTGTGTGACAGGACGCACCAATGCCATAAGTGGAAGTGGGCGTATGGCCCGTGATGGACCACAATGGGTAAGTAGCTTATCAGAGGTTATCAGTCTTTTTTTTTTCTTTGAAAGCTTTTTCCCATTTTTCCGACCACTCCCATTTAGTTCCCAGCCGTAGCAGTGTGCTCAGTGGGTGCACTACTGAAGCGAGGTTTGGTAGAAACTTGTGGTAATAGTTGACACGGCCCAAATATGATCTTAGCTGTGACACATTCTCTGATCTCGGGGCTTTTGGCACCGCTTCCACTTTGTCTTGTGATTTCTGTAAGCCAAATCTGTCAATGATGTGACCACAATATGATGTCTCACTCTTGAAAAACTCACATTTTTCTCTCGCCCTTAGGCCATAGTCACTTAGTCTTTTGAGCACTATGCTGAGGTTTTGGAGATGATCTTCAGCATTCTTTAATAACACTGTGTTCTTGGTATATCCTGAAGTACTTGCTCCATCGCTCTTTGGCAGATGGCTGGAGCAGATGTGACGCCAAATACAAGCCTATCATACTGATACAGTCTCTTATGCGTGTTGATGGTTACCAACTTCCTACTTGATTTCTCTACTTCCATCTGAAGGTAGGCCTGAGGCAGGTCAATATTTGAAAAGTTCTCCCCTCCAGCTAGTGATGAGAAGATATCTTTGATTCGTGGTAGAGGATACTGTACAGTACATCGGATTAATGGTCACCTTGAAATCGCCACATTTGCGAACACCTCCACTTTTCCCTTTTTTAATCACTGGAACAATGAAGCTCAGTCGTGTGACCTCTGCTGATCCTAATGTGGCTGAACTAGCTCACATTGTGTTTATTTCATTTCTGTACTTCATAACTGAGGATCACAACAGTTCTTGAACTGTCTAAGAACTTACTCTGGGTCATAAGAACGACGTCCATCTCTGAAGTCAATCACAGCATATTTAGACCGATCACTCTTCATGGACACACATGTGGGTTCAGGAGACTTTCCTCTCTGCTGATGTGACCTTAAAGAAACACTGAGATTACATCATCACATCATCATCTAATCATGAAGCATCAGCTCACATGGTGTCTGTCCTCACAGAGACCAAAACAAGGTAAAGGTCCATGACGTGAGGTCTGGATGTGGACCACATGACTCCCTGTAGTGATTTTGGTCTACTGGTCGCACTGACAATCAACAGCTCAGTCTATCAGCTCACTGTTTTCTTCACCAGTCAGGTTGGTTTTGGCCCAACAGGTCTCACCATGTCCTCCGTGGAGCTCTCCCTCCCTCACTGGACACTGTCGTAAAATGCGACTACTTATAAGTTAAATAATCAGGCTCACACGGAGGTTGAGTTCAGCTGCGAGTCAACACCTTGTTTACTTGAGGTTCTGCACTCAATGTATACATGCGTATGGCAAACAACCAATAGGAGATCAACGCGCAGGGGAGTACTCACGCATAAAGATATAGGTCCCTAATAAACAGTTTTGGAGATGATCTTCTTTTTTGCCAGTGCATGATAGTTTGGTGTCAACTTTGTTGTGGCAATTCTCAGGACAGATCTGAGGTGTTCATCCGTTAACTGGGATCTGTGGCGTGATTTGTTGGTTTTCATCACGCTGAGCGTCTGCTCAACCACCTAAGTGCAGCCAAAGAACACCAGCATCCTGTGTTTGCAAACTTGGCTTTGCTTAGTGAAGCAATGAATTCAGCCAGGTCAAGGCTGAACATCTCCTTTAAGACGGCGTCACATTGAAGATCAATGAGTTCCAATTCCAAGTCAACTTGGCTTTGAAGGCTCTCACTCTCTCATTTGTGTACATTTTCATGCACAAACTGATCTTTCCCTTGTAGCTTCATGTTCAGCTCATTCATGTGTGTCAGTATGTCTGCAGCAAAAGCAAAATCACAAAGCCGATCTGTGTAGCTCCATCAGCTTTCCCGATTGTTATGCTGAGCGCACAGGGCGGCGCCGTCCCGTGGGTCTGATGTGCGTTCGTTTTTGCTGTATAAAACGGACCATGTCTCCGTGGCGCGCTTGCCTGTGGGGGGGTGAGCAGCGCAGACAGCAGCAGCTGGACTCGCAGCCCGCCGAGTATTATGAATTATAAATTATAGTAACGACCGCTGTAACGCGTCTCCGTTCCCGACCAATTTGCCAACCCCTAGCTTTAGTCCCAAAGGTCTCACCAAGTCCTCCATGGAGCTCTCCCTACCTCACTGGACACTGCTGAAGGGCCGTGGAGCAAGAAACCCAGAACCTCCACCAGAGAGTCTTATAGAAACACCTCATCATCAGCCTGAGACCCTCACCTTGCATCAACAGAGGGACCATCTTTGAAGTCTAGAGGAGGACTCGTAGACCGTATACGCTCCATGTTCACACAGCGGGGTTCAGGTCCAGGATCAGGTCCAGGTCCTGGTCTCTGGTGGATCCTGGTCACACATGTAGAAACAGAGTCAGTGAGTCAAAGACGTTGGGACATGGAGGAGACCGGAGGACAGTTGGAGATGGTCCTCTCACCTCTGAGCTGTGGTCTGGCTGTCATGTTCCCCACACAGAGGAGCTTCAGAGGGACGGACTCCGTCCTCTGGGTCCTCACCCTGATTCATAGCAGAGTCCACACCTTCACACCTTCACAACCACCTGCTGGGAGAGCTCACACATTATGATCTTCATCAGGACAAACACACAGAGCTCATTCACCTCAACACTAAAACTCTCATGGGACACATTGTGTGTTGTGTCTGTTAAAGTTTAGACTCCTGGAGGAAGACAAACTTCCCTTTTCCTTCTTTAAAATGCTCGTCCTGTAATGAGGGTTAAAGGCTGAAGGACGTGTGACCACAGTGGTTCATCCATCACAATGCAGATGTGAATCCAATCTCCCTCATTGTGTATTATTGTGTGTGTGTGAAATCAGGAACAAAGAAATATCAGCACACTGCGAATACTGAACAGCAATATCTGCAACAGTTCTTTCTTCTTCTCTTCCATAAAGGACAGATATGTGGAGGACACGCTGCTAGTCGTCCTGTGGACAGATTGTCCCCCTCAGCTGTGGATCTGTTAAAGACTTGTAGAGAAAGACACACTTCTTTAAACCCTGTTAACACGTGAAGAGACGTCATTATAAACGCTCATCCTGTAAACGTCGTGTTTTACCAAGTGAACGTTATCGCTCGTCTTCCAGCAGGTGGAGCTGTGGTGTTTCTCCTCTTGATCTCCTTCAGAGTCCAGAAGTCAGTAAAGCACAGACCAGTAAGGTGACCTGTAGCTGTCCTGATGGGAAACACTGTGGTTACCATGGTAACATGGGAAAGCTTTCTCCTGATGGGATGCTTCACTTCACCATGTGAACAGTTAGTAAAAGGTCGACTACAACCTGCTGATCAATGAGAGAAAAACTCAACACTAAAGAAAACAAACACAGTCAAACACTAAAAAGTGACTGAATGTGTTTAGAGCAGATGAAGAAATGAACATGAAGCTTCGTGGACTTAAAGGACTGAAGCAGCAGGTGAGACAAACAGAGCGTCTCTCAGGTGTGTTTCAGGAACAGAGGCCCAGGTGAGCTCTGTGGTCCCTGCTGGGTCCTAGTGCCCGTACGTCTGCTACCTTCCCCTCCTCATCGGTAACAGTCCTCACAGACCCCAGATCAGACTGAGCTCCTCTTCTTCATCACAGTGTCATCATTCAGACTAACAGCAGCTCCTCTCTGCCTGCTCACACAGGCGCCATCTTGTTTCCCAGTTTTAAACAATCACACGTTCACAACCATCAATGATATCATTCAACCAATCACGGCTGCACTTACTGAGCTTGTAGACATGAACTTCCTCAGTGAGCAGCTCTCTTCTGTCCTCAGCAGGTCCGTGTAGAAAAGGAGCTCCGTGCTTCACTTCAGCTTCCATCAGACGGAGTGAAGTGACGCAGCTTGTTAGAGCTTGTTGTCCTTCATTAGAGAGGGTGTGTCCTCACGTCACCATCAAAGTATGCAGTCTGACTGGTTGACTGAGTCTCAGTCTGAGCTGTTTACAGGGTCAAAGGTCCTCGTGAACAGAATCCTCCTCACTGCTCAAACAAGAGTCTTTCAGGATCAAAACCAGCATCAGTGGAACGATCCTTCCACCTTGTAAAGAGTTGCTATGACAACAGACTGGATGCTGTAGTTTGGACCAGATGGTTCAGAGGACCCGTGCACGTCCCTCTTTGTCTCCTGGTCTTCTTCTACGTGTAGACTAGTAGGGAACACGCGATGAAGCAGAAACCTTTGTAACAAATGTTGTGAAGAGTTTATATTGAATAAAAACATCCACTAAGACAACAGAGTCTGAGCTGAGAGTGTTTTTATTCTTCACTCCACTTTGACGATCAGGTTGAACCTGTTGGGGCGGAACAACTCACCCACGTATCAGTGTGAAGCTGCTTGTTAAACCATTTACCTTTATGACAAACTGCAGCTTCCTCAAGTACATGTTGTTACATGCAGCATTCTACTTCCTCATCGCATGGCACATAGTTTTCTAAATTCTTGTTCAGTTTTTTTTGGACGTTAAAGTTGCGACAAGTTCATTTAGATTTCAACTCTAGAAAGCTAAATGCTAAATGCTAAACTGAACCACAGACCTCTTATTTTTGCTTAAATCAATGTATCTGTCACGGTGTGGTTTCACTTCCTGTTGTATTTTGTAGTTTTCTGCCACTCGTGTCCCCGGGTAACTTCACTTCCTGCCTTGTCCCGTCATCCCCTGTGATCGTCTAATAGTTTCCACCTGTGTCCAATCACCTGCACCTCCCTTGTGTATTTAAGCCATGTGTCTCCTGTGTCACTTGTCGCGTCATTGTCTTTTGCCACGCATGTCCTTGTCCTGTCCTTTGTCTTGGATGCCCATAGTTTCATGCCTGAGTGTTTTTGCCCCTTGGATTTTGGACCTTTTGACTATTAAAGTCTTTTTGTATTGGAAAACTCTGCGTCTGAGTCCTGCCTCCCACCCGCTCCCGTGACAGAATGACGCGACCAAAAAAGGACTCAGCGGAGTTTTTTCCCTTGGACGAGTTCAGGGGAACCCGTCTGGCAATGGGCGGTCCACGGAGTCTCCAGCGGGCTGCCCGTAGTGGGGGAACGGTCCTCCCGGGGGTTCCAGCTGGGTACTTGTACTACTCCGTCTCCCCATCTGGAGCCCTCAGTAGGCATCTGGGTCACCATCCGCCGCCCCCCACATGGTCCCCAGAGGAGGAGACCATTTCGTGGTCGTCTGGCGGCGATTCACACTGGGAGCGGGTAATGGACCTTGCGGTCCGACTACAGGCCACCTATGCTCCCCACGCTCGGCCGCAGCGCACAATGTCCAGCGCTGGGCCGCAGCGACTTCCCGACCCCGCTCGGTCGCAGCGCACAATGTCCAGCGCTGGACCGCAGCGACGTTCCGACCCCGCTCGGTCGCAGCGCAAGATGTCCCGCGCTGGGCCGCAGCAGATTCCCGTCCCGGCCTCCCAATCCATGCCCCCGACCCCCGAGCCAGTGCCACGATCCATGTCCCCGACCCCCGAGCCAGCGCCACGATCCATGCCCCCGGTACCAGCACCACGTTCCATGCCCCCGACCCGACCAGTTCCGGCGCCACGTTCCATGCCCCCGACCCGACCAGTTCCGGCGCCACGTTCCATGCCCCCGACCCGACCAGTACCGGCCCCACGTTCCATGCCCCCGACCCGACCAGTACCGGCCCCACGTTCCATGCCCCCGACCCGACCAGTACCGGCCCCACGTTCCATGCCCCCGACCCGACCAGTCCCCGCTCCGAGACTCTCAGCCATGACCCCGACGCCCCCAGTCCCCGCTCCGAGACTCAGGCTCCCTCCCTCCCATCCCATGGTCCTCTCCCACCCTCCCGTTGGTGATTTGAGGGCCGTCTGGGATCCGGCCCTTGAGGGGGGGGCTATGGGGTGGGTTATGGGGGGGGCTGAGCCGCCGCCGACTGCGGAGGTGTTCCGTGTCCCCGAGCTGGAGCCGACTACGGAGGTGTTCCGTGTCCCCGAGCTGGAGCCGACTACGGAGGTGTTCCGTGTCCCCGAGCTGGAGCCGACTACGGAGGTGTTCCGTGTCCCCGAGCTGGAGCCGACTACGGAGGTGTTCCGTGTCCCCGAGCTGGAGCCGACTACGGAGGTGTTCCGTGTCCCCGAGCTGGAGCCGACTACGGAGGTGTTCCGTGTCCCCGAGCTGGAGCCGACTACGGAGGTGTTCCGTGTCCCCGAGCTGGAGCCGACTACGGAGGTGTTCCGTGTCCCCGAGCTGGAGCCGACTACGGAGGTGTTCCGTGTCCCCGAGCTGGAGCCGACTACGGAGGTGTTCCCTGTCCCCGAGCTGGAGCCGACTACGGAGGTGTTCCCTGTCCCCGAGCTGGAGCCGACTACGGAGGTGTTCCCTGTCCCCGAGCTGGAGCCGACGGCGACAACCGCGGAGGTGTTCCCTGTCCCCGAGCCGACGGCGACAACCGCGGAGGTGTTCCCTGTCCCCGAGCCGACGGCGACAACCGCGGAGGTGTTCCCTGTCCCCGAGCCGACGGCGACAACCGCGGAGGTGTTCCCTGTCCCCGAGCCGACGGCGACAACCGCGGAGGTGTTCCCTGTCCCCGAGCCGACGGCGACAACCGCGGAGGTGTTCCCTGTCCCCGAGCCGACGGCGACAACCGCGGAGGTGTTCCCTGTCCCCGAGCCGACGGCGACAACCGCGGAGGTGTTCCCTGTCCCCGAGCCGACGGCGACAACCGCGGAGGTGTTCCCTGTCCCCGAGCCGACGGCGACAACCGCGGAGGTGTTCCCTGTCCCCGAGCTGCCGCCGCCGACCCCGGAGGTTTCCCGTGTCCCCGAGCCGGCCATTCTAGAGACGTTCCGTGCCCTGCAGTCGCCGCTCCGGAGCCGGCTTGGTGACCGCCCGCCGGGCCGACCCCCAGAGGCTCCCCGCTCGTCTGGCCACCCGCCGGGCCGCCCGCCAGAGTTTCCCGGGTGGTCCGACCAACGTCTCTGGTTTCCCTGCCCCCCCACCCCTTGTTTTGCTCTAGTGTGAGCCGCCTGGAAGTCGGTCCTTGAGGGGGGGGTACTGTCACGGTGTGGTTTCACTTCCTGTTGTATTTTGTAGTTTTCTGCCACTCGTGTCCCCGGGTAACTTCACTTCCTGCCTTGTCCCGTCATCCCCTGTGATCGTCTAATAGTTTCCACCTGTGTCCAATCACCTGCACCTCCCTTGTGTATTTAAGCCATGTGTCTCCTGTGTCACTTGTCGCGTCATTGTCTTTTGCCACGCATGTCCTTGTCCTGTCCTTTGTCTTGGATGCCCATAGTTTCATGCCTGAGTGTTTTTGCCCCTTGGATTTTGGACCTTTTGACTATTAAAGTCTTTTTGTATTGGAAAACTCTGCGTCTGAGTCCTGCCTCCCACCCGCTCCCGTGACAGTATCCTAGAAAATATTAGTGCAATGTATTTTAATTCTGCATATAGTGGTATAAAGTGACTGCCTTTCATTGGTGGAAACAGATATTTCTATTACATTTTACTATTCACCTTTCGGTGGAACCTTATTTTGGAAAAATCTACAATAGTCAACGGCTAGAGAACTTAATCCTGTGTAAATTGTACCATAAATTACACATTAATGTGAAAGACGGACCACGTAAAAATTTCAGTAACTATCACAGATACTACGACATCTGTGACTGCTAACTAAGCTAGTTAGCTAAACGACGTTACATTTTAACGTAGCTAAGTTAGCTAAATAAAGTTACATTTGGAGTAAAGCGTAGTGATGTGAACCGTAGTGGTTTAAAACAGAACAAGTTATCCGGCCTCTTTGTGTTTCATCCAGTGACTCTTTTTGATTGGTCCAGCACAAGGAGGCGGGGCCTCAACACTATTCGTAAACATAAACTTCCAATTAGCAAACACAACGTTAGCACTAATTGCTAGCATGCACATTTCCCAGCTTTCATGTCTCAATAAAAGAGTCTTTAGTGGCCTCTTACCGACCGGTAACAATGACAGCTATTAGCATTAGCAATTAGCACTAGTTATATTACTATAACGGTAAATAAACTTATTATTTAATAACTAAACTGTTTAGGAAACACAAAACAGACTTCAGTTTTAATCACAGCGTTGCAGAATATTTGGGCTCTTTATGCTGATATTGTTCTGTTTGTTTCAGTATTTCAAACACATTGTTTTAGCAGTTATATTTTATTTCTATAATCTGAAACAAATGATGACTAAATAAGTAAAGACGAGTTGATCTCAGATAGATTCCCATGTTTTAGGAAGAAGACTTTTTATACAAACATTGATCCAAACAAGCAGAACCAGAGGAAGAAAGGTGCAGCATCAGCTGCTGTTGACGTGGTTCTGGACTCCCGGTTCTTCTCGGCTCGGCGTGACGTCGTCACACCGCCTGATGAATGTAGTTTTTATACAGTCAGTTTATTATCTACTGGGATTTGATGAAAAGAGTCTTCACTTGAGCGTAACTCAATCCTACGATGACAAAATGACAAAGAAATCCAGATGTTTTAATGATGTTTGTTTTTATCTCACTTCAGGTCAGTCAGTCGGACAGTTTTTCAAAATAAAAACCCTGAAAATAATTGTACTCAAAGCTATGCATCCAAACGGAACAACACAGGCGTCTTTTTCTAAACCATGTGAAGCTTTGACGTGTGCGTGTGTGAGTTCTCTTTAGAAGATGCTTTGTGGCTACCTGTATCCTCGTCGTTCCACGTTCCCCCAAAGGACCGCACGTTACAGCGGCCCACTCTAGGAAGAGTCCTGGTGGTTCCAAACTTCTTCCATTTCTGGATGATGGAGGCCACTAGTGTTGTTACCTCCAACCCTCCTGCTTCAAAGCTTGTGTCCAAATATGAACCAGTGCACGGCGAAGCAAACGTATCGGTGCTCGGTTCGTTCGCTGCTGATCACGTGATCAGTGGCGTCCGAAGCTTCGTTCCGGCGCACAGTCACGTGACCGCTTCGATTGGATTCAAATGGTCTGGAAACAGGGTTCGGGCTTGTCTGTGTGATACAGTCAAAGTCAGTGTTGTAGCGAGTAGTAGTAGCAAAGAGGAAATTTACAATGGAACCTGTGGCGAAGAGAGGTCGCTTGTGTGTATAATATATTCTATTAATTCTTCTGCTAGTATGATCACAAACACATGCACAAAGGTGCAGAAAGACATAGATAAGTGTTTGTTCCACTTCTTGCCAATGTACAGAGAATTGAAATACTCAAACAAGGACACACTTCAAACCTGAAAAACAATAGTTTTATTCATATAGGAATCCATGTATTTATTAGATGATTTATTGGTTCAACTTTTCATAATCAGAGATTGGGCCAAAATATACTGGTGGGCTATTTGATATATTTGCACTATAAGTTTAACAGCAGAGGTCATCATAGAGTTTAGGACGCATTGAATGAATGAGCCTTTTTCCGATACAATTGGCTGGAAAGCTTCACTGGTTCAGAAAGCTTCACTTTGCAATCACTACTTTCTGTACCCTTCGCCAGATCTGTGCCTCGATACAATTCTGTCTCGGAGGTCTACAGAAAATTCCTTGGACTTCATGAGGCAGCTGAAGAAATTCAAACTGCCAAAGACGATGATGGTCCACTTCTACACGGCCATCATGGAGTCCATCCTCTGCTCCTCCATCACCGTCTGGTACGCTGCTGCCACAGCCAAGGACAAGGGCAGGCTGCAGCGTGTCCTCCGCTCTGCAGAGAGGCTGATCGGCTGCAATCTGCCGTCCCTGCAGGACTTGTTCGCTTCCAGGATCCTGAAGCAGCTAAAAAGATGGTAGCCGACCCCTCTCACCCCGGACACAGACTCTTATGGTAGGGTGTATAAGGGATGGACGGGAGGAGGAGTACAGGGCAGTAGTGGAGGACTTTGTGGTGTGGGCGGGCAGAAATCAGCTCCTGAACGTGGCCAAGACCAGAGAGATGGTGGTCGACTTCGGGGCTTTGATCCTTCCATGTGTGCAGCAAGATGATGGAGATGTTCTATCAGTCTGTTGTGGCCTGTGCTTTGTACTGCTGGGGGAGCAGCATTGGAGCCGGTGACACCAACAGACTTAACAAACTTGTTAAGAAGGCCGCCTCCATCATTGGCTGCAAACAGGACAGCTTGGAGAAGGTGTTGGAGGGGAAGTCACTGAAGAAACTGTTATCCATATTGGATAATCCTGACCACCCCCTCCACCACCTGCTACAGGGACAGGGGAGCACGTTCTCCAACAGACTCCTTCAGCTCCGCTGTCACAAGGACCGATACAGGAGATAATTCCTGCCCAGTGCAATAACACTCTACAATACATCATCCCTGGCTAAATAATGACAATAACAACCCTGTACTGCTGTTATGTTGCTGTTCTTTCCTCTTCCTCTTCTCCTTTTACAAATTATTATTATTGTCTCTTTTGCAAGGTTATTCTTTTGTTTCAGTTTATTTAATTTAAGAATGTAATATTTCTCTTATTATATTGTATATAATGTGTATCATTTATTCTATTTTCTTCCCTGTACATGCTGCTGTGATACCAAAATTTCCCTCTTGAGGGATCAATAAAGTATCAATCTATCTATCTTTGTGCCCCTTCCATCTGGCAGGAGGCTGAGGTCCATCAGGACTAAGACCTCCCGCCACACCAACAGTTTCTTCCCGTCGGCAGTCGGGCTCATCAACAGAGCCGGTCCCCCCACTGACTGACCCACTGTTCCCCACACAGAGGAGCTTCAGAGGGACGGACTCCGTCCTCTGGGTCCTCACCCTGATTCATAGCAGAGTCCACACCTTCACACCTTCACAACCACCTGCTGGGAGAGCTCACACATTATGATCTTCATCAGGACAAACACACAGAGCTCATTCACCTCAACACTAAAACTCTCATGGGACACATTGTGTGTTGTGTCTGTTAAAGTTTAGACTCCTGGAGGAAGACAAACTTCCCTTTTCCTTCTTTAAAATGCTCGTCCTGTAATGAGGGTTAAAGGCTGAAGGACGTGTGACCACAGTGGTTCATCCATCACAATGCAGATGTGAATCCAATCTCCCTCATTGTGTATTATTGTGTGTGTGTGAAATCAGGAACAAAGAAATATCAGCACACTGCGAATACTGAACAGCAATATCTGCAACAGTTCTTTCTTCTTCTCTTCCATAAAGGACAGATATGTGGAGGACACGCTGCTAGTCGTCCTGTGGACAGATTGTCCCCCTCAGCTGTGGATCTGTTAAAGACTTGTAGAGAAAGACACACTTCTTTAAACCCTGTTAACACGTGAAGAGACGTCATTATAAACGCTCATCCTGTAAACGTCGTGTTTTACCAAGTGAACGTTATCGCTCGTCTTCCAGCAGGTGGAGCTGTGGTGTTTCTCCTCTTGATCTCCTTCAGAGTCCAGAAGTCAGTAAAGCACAGACCAGTAAGGTGACCTGTAGCTGTCCTGATGGGAAACACTGTGGTTACCATGGTAACATGGGAAAGCTTTCTCCTGATGGGATGCTTCACTTCACCATGTGAACAGTTAGTAAAAGGTCGACTACAACCTGCTGATCAATGAGAGAAAAACTCAACACTAAAGAAAACAAACACAGTCAAACACTAAAAAGTGACTGAATGTGTTTAGAGCAGATGAAGAAATGAACATGAAGCTTCGTGGACTTAAAGGACTGAAGCAGCAGGTGAGACAAACAGAGCGTCTCTCAGGTGTGTTTCAGGAACAGAGGCCCAGGTGAGCTCTGTGGTCCCTGCTGGGTCCTAGTGCCCGTACGTCTGCTACCTTCCCCTCCTCATCGGTAACAGTCCTCACAGACCCCAGATCAGACTGAGCTCCTCTTCTTCATCACAGTGTCATCATTCAGACTAACAGCAGCTCCTCTCTGCCTGCTCACACAGGCGCCATCTTGTTTCCCAGTTTTAAACAATCACACGTTCACAACCATCAATGATATCATTCAACCAATCACGGCTGCACTTACTGAGCTTGTAGACATGAACTTCCTCAGTGAGCAGCTCTCTTCTGTCCTCAGCAGGTCCGTGTAGAAAAGGAGCTCCGTGCTTCACTTCAGCTTCCATCAGACGGAGTGAAGTGACGCAGCTTGTTAGAGCTTGCTGTCCTTCATTAGAGAGGGTGTGTCCTCACGTCACCATCAAAGTATGCAGTCTGACTGGTTGACTGAGTCTCAGTCTGAGCTGTTTACAGGGTCAAAGGTCCTCGTGAACAGAATCCTCCTCACTGCTCAAACAAGAGTCTTTCAGGATCAAAACCAGCATCAGTGGAACGATCCTTCCACCTTGTAAAGAGTTGCTATGACAACAGACTGGATGCTGTAGTTTGGACCAGATGGTTCAGAGGACCCGTGCACGTCCCTCTTTGTCTCCTGGTCTTCTTCTACGTGTAGACTAGTAGGGAACACGCGATGAAGCAGAAACCTTTGTAACAAATGTTGTGAAGAGTTTATATTGAATAAAAACATCCACTAAGACAACAGAGTCTGAGCTGAGAGTGTTTTTATTCTTCACTCCACTTTGATGATCAGGTTGAACCTGTTGGGGCGGAACAACTCACCCACGTATCAGTGTGAAGCTGCTTGTTAAACCATTTACCTTTATGACAAACTGCAGCTTCCTCAAGTACATGTTGTTACATGCAGCATTCTACTTCCTCATCGCATGGCACATAGTTTTCTAAATTCTTGTTCAGTTTTTTTTGGACGTTAAAGTTGCGACAAGTTCATTTAGATTTCAACTCTAGAAAGCTAAATGCTAAATGCTAAACTGAACCACAGACCTCTTATTTTTGCTTAAATCAATGTATCCTAGAAAATATTAGTGCAATGTATTTTAATTCTGCATATAGTGGTATAAAGTGACTGCCTTTCATTGGTGGAAACAGATATTTCTATTACATTTTACTATTCACCTTTCGGTGGAACCTTATTTTGGAAAAATCTACAATAGTCAACGGCTAGAGAACTTAATCCTGTGTAAATTGTACCATAAATTACACATTAATGTGAAAGACGGACCACGTAAAAATTTCAGTAACTATCACAGATACTACGACATCTGTGACTGCTAACTAAGCTAGTTAGCTAAACGACGTTACATTTTAACGTAGCTAAGTTAGCTAAATAAAGTTACATTTGGAGTAAAGCGTAGTGATGTGAACCGTAGTGGTTTAAAACAGAACAAGTTATCCGGCCTCTTTGTGTTTCATCCAGTGACTCTTTTTGATTGGTCCAGCACAAGGAGGCGGGGCCTCAACACTATTCGTAAACATAAACTTCCAATTAGCAAACACAACGTTAGCACTAATTGCTAGCATGCACATTTCCCAGCTTTCATGTCTCAATAAAAGAGTCTTTAGTGGCCTCTTACCGACCGGTAACAATGACAGCTATTAGCATTAGCAATTAGCACTAGTTATATTACTATAACGGTAAATAAACTTATTATTTAATAACTAAACTGTTTAGGAAACACAAAACAGACTTCAGTTTTAATCACAGCGTTGCAGAATATTTGGGCTCTTTATGCTGATATTGTTCTGTTTGTTTCAGTATTTCAAACACATTGTTTTAGCAGTTATATTTTATTTCTATAATCTGAAACAAATGATGACTAAATAAGTAAAGACGAGTTGATCTCAGATAGATTCCCATGTTTTAGGAAGAAGACTTTTTATACAAACATTGATCCAAACAAGCAGAACCAGAGGAAGAAAGGTGCAGCATCAGCTGCTGTTGACGTGGTTCTGGACTCCCGGTTCTTCTCGGCTCGGCGTGACGTCGTCACACCGCCTGATGAATGTAGTTTTTATACAGTCAGTTTATTATCTACTGGGATTTGATGAAAAGAGTCTTCACTTGAGCGTAACTCAATCCTACGATGACAAAATGACAAAGAAATCCAGATGTTTTAATGATGTTTGTTTTTATCTCACTTCAGGTCAGTCAGTCGGACAGTTTTTCAAAATAAAAACCCTGAAAATAATTGTACTCAAAGCTATGCATCCAAACGGAACAACACAGGCGTCTTTTTCTAAACCATGTGAAGCTTTGACGTGTGCGTGTGTGAGTTCTCTTTAGAAGATGCTTTGTGGTACTTGTGGTTGGTTGTAAATCCGCTCATGAGGAAACACGCCCCCCCGTGGTGACGCAGGAGATGACACAGACGGGGCGGTTCTGCTGGTTGGTTTGGTTCCGTGCAGAATGCTCACAAACACAATACAATCATCCTGAATTACACAAATCCACAGTTATTAGATCCGCACCGTCACAACAAACACAAGCTCATCAGACGCCTGAAGGACCCCCCCTCACCTGGTGACCTCATCAAGTGAGAAGGACCACACTGCCTCCTCCCGTCCTTTAGAGTCTGGACCTGTGTACTGACCTCAGACCAGAGAGTGACCTCTGACCCCAAACACCCCCACCATCAGTCCACCTCTCAGTGACAGATTGAACAGACTCGAGATCCTGCACTGTTCATTATGTCACATTACAGTCCATCCGGAAAGTATTCACAGCGCTTCACTTTGTCCACGTTTTGTTATGTTACAGCCTTATTCCAAATTGAATTAAATTCATTATTTTCCTCAACATTCTACACACAACAACCCATAATGACAAAGTGAAAACTGTGTTTTGCAAATTTTTGAAACTCTGTTAAAAATGAAGAATAAAAACATAACAGGTACATAAGTATTCACAGCCTTTGCCATGACACTCAAAATGTAGCTCAGGTGCCTCCGGTTTCCACTGATCATCCTTGAGATGTTTCTACAACTTGATTGGAGTCCACCTGTGCTAAATTCAGTTGATTGGACATGATTGAGAAAGGCACACACCTGTCTATATAAAGTATCACAGCTGACAGTGCATATCAGACCAGAAACCAATCAGGAAACATTTATTGCCAAAATATGTCAAACATACAAGGAATTTGTCTTTGCGGTTGGTGCGTGACAGTAGACCGTGTAACAATAGACCACAAGACAGCATTGCACAAATAATACAATAAAATAAAATGCTAATGCAATGGGTTAGTAGAATAAAAATAATAAAAATAAAGTGCACTATCGAACAAGTGACAAAGTGACGAGTGACGACAAAGTGACGAGTGAGAAATGCAGAGGGGACGGAGAAGGGAGTGGCTCGGGGAACGGTGCCAGGAGGAGGCATAATTGGCCTCAGGTGGAATTAATGACTTGTGTGTGTTCTGCCTTAAGAAGGAGAGATCCGGCGACAGCGAGGCAGAGTCTGCCTGGAGCAATAAAGTCTGTTAAAACGCTACCTGTATCCTCGTCGTTCCACGTTCCCCCAAAGGACCGCACGTTACAGCGGCCCACTCTAGGAAGAGTCCTGGTGGTTCCAAACTTCTTCCATTTCTGGATGATGGAGGCCACTAGTGTTGTTACCTCCAACCCTCCTGCTTCAAAGCTTGTGTCCAAATATGAACCAGTGCACGGCGAAGCAAACGTATCGGTGCTCGGTTCGTTCGCTGCTGATCACGTGATCAGTGGCGTCCGAAGCTTCGTTCCGGCGCACAGTCACGTGACCGCTTCGATTGGATTCAAATGGTCTGGAAACAGGGTTCGGGCTTGTCTGTGTGATACAGTCAAAGTCAGTGTTGTAGCGAGTAGTAGTAGCAAAGAGGAAATTTACAATGGAACCTGTGGCGAAGAGAGGTCGCTTGTGTGTATAATATATTCTATTAATTCTTCTGCTAGTATGATCACAAACACATGCACAAAGGTGCAGAAAGACATAGATAAGTGTTTGTTCCACTTCTTGCCAATGTACAGAGAATTGAAATACTCAAACAAGGACACACTTCAAACCTGAAAAACAATAGTTTTATTCATATAGGAATCCATGTATTTATTAGATGATTTATTGGTTCAACTTTTCATAATCAGAGATTGGGCCAAAATATACTGGTGGGCTATTTGATATATTTGCACTATAAGTTTAACAGCAGAGGTCATCATAGAGTTTAGGACGCATTGAATGAATGAGCCTTTTTCCGATACAATTGGCTGGAAAGCTTCACTGGTTCAGAAAGCTTCACTTTGCAATCACTACTTTCTGTACCCTTCGCCAGATCTGTGCCTCGATACAATTCTGTCTCGGAGGTCTACAGAAAATTCCTTGGACTTCATGAGGCAGCTGAAGAAATTCAAACTGCCAAAGACGATGATGGTCCACTTCTACACGGCCATCATGGAGTCCATCCTCTGCTCCTCCATCACCGTCTGGTACGCTGCTGCCACAGCCAAGGACAAGGGCAGGCTGCAGCGTGTCCTCCGCTCTGCAGAGAGGCTGATCGGCTGCAATCTGCCGTCCCTGCAGGACTTGTTCGCTTCCAGGATCCTGAAGCAGCTAAAAAGATGGTAGCCGACCCCTCTCACCCCGGACACAGACTCTTATGGTAGGGTGTATAAGGGATGGACGGGAGGAGGAGTACAGGGCAGTAGTGGAGGACTTTGTGGTGTGGGCGGGCAGAAATCAGCTCCTGAACGTGGCCAAGACCAGAGAGATGGTGGTCGACTTCGGGGCTTTGATCCTTCCATGTGTGCAGCAAGATGATGGAGATGTTCTATCAGTCTGTTGTGGCCTGTGCTTTGTACTGCTGGGGGAGCAGCATTGGAGCCGGTGACACCAACAGACTTAACAAACTTGTTAAGAAGGCCGCCTCCATCATTGGCTGCAAACAGGACAGCTTGGAGAAGGTGTTGGAGGGGAAGTCACTGAAGAAACTGTTATCCATATTGGATAATCCTGACCACCCCCTCCACCACCTGCTACAGGGACAGGGGAGCACGTTCTCCAACAGACTCCTTCAGCTCCGCTGTCACAAGGACCGATACAGGAGATCATTCCTGCCCAGTGCAATAACACTCTACAATACATCATCCCTGGCTAAATAATGACAATAACAACCCTGTACTGCTGTTATGTTGCTGTTCTTTCCTCTTCCTCTTCTCCTTTTACAAATTATTATTATTGTCTCTTTTGCAAGGTTATTCTTTTGTTTCAGTTTATTTAATTTAAGAATGTAATATTTCTCTTATTATATTGTATATAATGTGTATCATTTATTCTATTTTCTTCCCTGTACATGCTGCTGTGATACCAAAATTTCCCTCTTGAGGGATCAATAAAGTATCAATCTATCTATCTTTGTGCCCCTTCCATCTGGCAGGAGGCTGAGGTCCATCAGGACTAAGACCTCCCGCCACACCAACAGTTTCTTCCCGTCGGCAGTCGGGCTCATCAACAGAGCCGGTCCCCCACTGACTGACTATAACATCCCACCGGTCACTCCCCCTCACACTGCACACGTCACTTTAACTGTTATTCATCACTTTGTCGTCACTCGTCACTTTGTCACTTGTTCGAAAGTGCACTTTATTTTTAATATTTTTTAACTTTACTCTCTTGTTTTACACTAACCCATAGCCTTATTCTACTAACCCATTGCATTAGCATTTTATTTTATTGTATTACTTGTGCACTGCTGTCTTGTTGTCTATTGTTACACGGTCTACTGTCATACACCAACCGCCAAGACAAATTCCTTGTATGTTTGACATATTTTGGCAATAAATGTTTCCTGATTGGTTTCTGCTCTGATATTACATTACATGTCATTTATCTGACGCTTTTATCCAAAGCAACGTACAATAACTGCATTCAACCATAGGGTACAAACTCAGGAGAACAAGAAACAAGAAAGTGCAATTTCCTCAAATAAGCCAATTTACAATTTGCTATAGATGAGTGACGTTACAAGTACAATTTAAGTGCTATAATTTGTTAGTCTTTAGTCGAGGTAGAGGCTGAAGAGGTGTGATATGCACTGTCAACTGTGATACCTTATATAGACAGGTGTGTGCCTTTCTCAATCATGTCCAATCAACTGAATTTAGCACAGGTGGACTCCAATCAAGTTGTAGAAACATCTCAAGGATGATCAGTGGAAACAGGAAGCACCTGAGCTCAATTTTGAGTGTAATGGAAAAGGCTGTGAATACATAAAGATTAAGATTAAACCCTAATTAGGACCCAACATCTAAATGATGATCTACTGATTCATCCACAGAGGCAACGAGCTCAGCAACATTAAAACAGACCTCGCTGAGCTCCTTCAGACCACAAGTCCCAGAGAGATGTGGACCCCCAGAGTCCAGACCAGCTCAGGTACCCCTCACCTGCATCTACACCCACATGAACCTACATCAGCTGTACAGACTGAACTATGTGGTGAGCAGAGAGGAAGGTTCTCCACCAGGAGGAGACTCTCCCTCCTGAAGAGGACACAGAGACACTGAGGCACCAGGCCAGAACCAGAACCCAGGATAAAGAGGTTCAGTGAATGTGGTGCTGAAGGTGTGGAGGTGGATCAGTGTGTCAGAGGAGACTCTGTAGAAGGACAGAGAGCCAGCAGGACAGTCCACATACACTGCTACTCTACCAGAGGAGGACGAGGAGGAGGTTGTGGTGATGGGTGTTTCTGTATCATTGTGACAGACATAGTAACCTCCATCAGAGCATCTCAGACTCCAGGACTGATCATTGTATCCAAACCAACAGTCTGCACTGTCTCCTTTCCTCTTGATTCCTCTGTAACTCACTGATACATAAAGTCTTCCGCTCCACTCGACCTCCCAGTAACAGCGACCAGTCAGACCAGTTCTACACAGCAGCTGATGATAGGAGACAAATCTGTCTGGATGATCAGGATACGACTGATCCTCCTCCACACGCGTCACCTTCCTGTTTTTGTCAGACAGTTTGAGTTGTTTGTTTACTGTGTTTGTGTCGATTGTGAGTTCACAGGAATCTGATGAGAGAACAAGACACAATACAGCTGCAGTTATTAATCATGTGTTCATCTACTGACACGTTGATGATGACATCACAGAGGTGAATGAGTGATGTCACAGAGTGAAGATGGTTGGATCTTCATGAATCAAAGCACACTTACACTTCCTCAGACCTGGTCTGAACCATCGGACTCCAGCAGGCTCCACCCTGAAAGGAGGAGGGGGGTCAGAGCAGCATGGAGACATGGACATCACTGTCATACACACAGCTTTGTCCTTCATGTCCACATGGACCACCTCTTCTTCTGATTTGCCGATGAGCACAGCTCATTATGTTCACTCATTCATCATCTGTTATTATCAGCATCATCATCTTCTATTTCACACTCAGTTTCCTTCAGCAGTCAGTGAATCAAATGTTTAAACCTCATCAAGTGGTTTCTTTGTCCACTAGTGCTTCAGTGACAACAAGCTGTGATGACCAGCATCTAAACATCTAAGTGTAGTTTGATAACAGCCCACAAACCTGCAGCGTGACAACGTTGACTCATATGAACCCACCATGATGCCGTCAACGTGTCAGGAGACACTGTCCTCTCTTATAACGTGGAGACAAGACAAAGCTCCAGAGAAACAAGCCTTTCATCACCTTCCTCCCTGTTTAGACTCATCCTGGCTACTGTTCCTCACTACTTCTGTCTGTGTTGATGGTCTCATGTGGGACACAAACAGTTTGACAAGTCTCTGGTAGTTTGAGGTCAGCTTGGTGTGTCAGGGTCTTATTAACCAGGCTGACAGTGGGACAGAGAAAAGGTTTCCAGTTCTACCTCCTCTACCAGACTAAAGTCTGTGGCTGCAGCCTCTTCATACCTGAGTGTCTCCAGTCTCCAGTGTGGATTCTCCAGGCCAGCAGACAACAGCTTCACTCCTGAGTCTCCTGGATGATTGTAGCTCAGGTCCAGCTCTATCAGATGGGAGGGGTTGGAGCTCAGAGCTGAGGCCAGAGAAGAACAGCCTTCCTCTGTGATCAGACAGCCTGACAGCCTGCAACACAAAAAACAACACATGTGTCACATGATCTGAGGGAGCTGTGAGGACTAGAAGGTCACTGCAGGACTGAGATATTGTCGGCTACTGAGGGGTCACATTAACATGGTTTCCTAACTTGTTTCCCGTCACAACAAAACATCCACTAATGTCCATCGACAATATGATAACGTTACTGATAAATCTATGATCAATCTCCAATATTTCAATTTTAAACATTATATTGAAAACAAACTTTGATTTAAATCATGCAAGCAGAAGGAATGTCATGAGTCAGAAATGTATCATTAATGAAAATAAAGACACCAAGTGGAGATTAATTGAATCCTAACCTGAGAGTCTCCAGGTCACAGTGTGGACTCTCCAGTCCAGCAGACAGCAGCTTAACTCCTGAATCCTGCAGGCCGTTGTAGCTCAGATCCAGTTCTCTCAGACTAGAGGACTGGGAGCTGAGGACTGAGGACAGAGCTTCACAGCTTCTCTGTGAGAGGTTACAGTCACTCAGTCTGAAGAAACAACAATAAATAAAATATGAACAAGTAGAAAATTTGGCAGCATGTTTAAGTCATGATGTATGAATCTAACTCTCTGTACTTACAGAACTTTGTTGGAGACTTTGATCACTGGCAGCAGCCTCAGAAGAGCCTCTTCTGAAGCACAAAATTTCTTAAGGTCAAACACCTCCAGATCTTCTTCTGATGACAGTAAGATGAAGACCAGAGCTGACCACTGAGCAGGAGACAGTTCATCTGTGGAGAGACGTCCTGATCTAAGGGACTGTTGGATCTCCTCCAATAGAGAAACATCATTCAGTTCATTCAGACAGTGGAACAGATTGATGCTTTTCTCTGGAGACACATTCTCACTTATCTTCTCCTTGATGTACTGGACTGTCTCCTGATTGGTCTGTGAGCGACTTCCTGTCTGTGTCAGCAGACCTTGCAGGAGAATCTGATTGTTCTCCAGGGAAAGACCCAGGAGGAAGCGGAGGAACAAGTCCAGGTGTCCATTAGGACTCTGTAAGGCCTCGTCCACAGCACTCTGGTAGAGACGTTCAGGATTGGGTTTAAAGCGTTTAGACCAGCAGGAGGTTGCTTGTTCTTCTGACAGCAGATTGACACCAGAGCTGAAGAAGGTCAGATGGACATGAAGAGCAGCCAGAAACTCCTGAACACTCAGATGGACGAAGCAGAACACCTTGGCCTGGTACAGTCCGCTTTCCTCTCTAAAGATCTGAGTGAACACTCCTGAGTACACTGAGGCTACTCTGATATCGATGCCACACTCGGTCAGGTCGGATTCATAGAAGATCAGGTGGCCTTTCTGCAGCTGATCAAAGGCCAGTTTTCCCAGAGACTCGATCATCTTCCTGCTCTCTGGACTCCAGTGTGGATCCGTCTCAGCTCCTCCTTCGTACTTGACCTTCTTCACTTTGGACTGAACCACCAGGAAGTGAATGTACATCTCAGTCAGGGTCTTGGGCAGCTCTCCTCCCTCTCTGCTCTTCATCTCCTCCAGAACTGTAGCAGTGATCCAGCAGAAGACTGGGATGTGGCACATGATGTGGAGGCTTCGTGAGGTCTTGATGTGAGAGATGATTCTGCTGGCCTGCTCTTCATATCTGAACCTCTTCATGAAGTACTTCTCCTTCTGGGGGTCAGTGAACCCTCTGACCTCTGTCACCATGTCCACACACTCAGGAGGGATCTGATTGGCTGCTGCAGGTCGTGTGGTGATCCAGAGGCGAGCAGAGGGAAGCAGCTTCCCCCTGATGAGGTTTGTGAGGAGCACATCCACTGAGGCCGACTCTGTGACATCAGTCAGGATCTCATTGTTGTGGAAGTCCAGAGGAAGTCGACACTCATCCAGACCGTCAAAGATGAACACAACCTGGAACTTCTCAAACCTGCAGATTCCTGCTGCTCTGGTTTCACTGAAGAAGTGATGAACAAGTCCCACCAAGCTGAACTTCTTCTCTCTCAGCACATTCAGCTCTCTGAAGGTGAATGGAAATGTGAACTGTATGTCCTGGTGGTCTTTGTCTTCAGCCCAGTCCAGAGTGAACTTCTGTGTTAAGACGGTTTTCCCAATGCCAGCCACTCCCTTAGTCATCACTGTTCTGATCGGTTCCTCTCCTCCAGCTGAGGCTTCAAAGAGGTCTTCTCGTCTGACGGTTGTTTCTGGTCTGGCTGGTCTCCTGGATGCTGTTTCAATCTGTCTGACCTCATGTTCTTGATTGACTTCTGCAGTCCCTCCCTCTGTGATGTAGAGCTCTGTGTAGATCTCATTCAGAAGGGTTGGGTTTCCTGCTTTAGCGATCCCCTCAAACACACGCTGGAACTTCTTCTTCAGGTTGGATTTGAGTTCACGCTGACAATCTGCAGGAAGAAGTCCTGAATGAAGAACAAAGATCAATGAGTCAAAGAATAGATTTCAACATGTCCTCTCCTCAGAGAATGACTGTGAATATATTCTGTCCATCTCTTGAGACATTAGTGAAGGTCTCATTTATCAGCATGGTAAGTCTGTAGAGAAATCCTCTTACTGCTCTGCAGACGGTCAGCCAGCTCCTCCTGCTTCATTCTCCTCAGGAAGTGCACTGAGATCTTCACAAATGCTTCTCTGCTCCTCATCTGCTCTTCATCCAGCACCTCCTCATCCTCTTTCTCTAAGCATTCTGGGTAATCTGAACTCACAATCTTCTGGATCTTCTTCAGCTCGTTTTTCACAAATGTGAGGATGTTCTCCTTCAGCAGCTGGAACAGAACATTCTATGAATGACACAAACTAGAACATGGAAGCCACCATCAGGTCCATGTTGGACAGACGAACAATCCTCTGGTCTACAAAGTGCAGCATGGAGATGATGGTGACCTGAGATGTAAAATCGGTTGTTCATGTACACACCATGAAGATGGAGTCCAGGTGTGTTTGATGCTGCTGGGCAGACGGATCTGTGGGAACCTCTGAGGTCTCCTGGTCCTCTCTGTGGAGGAACATGAACCATCAGCGACATTAGTTAAAGATATTGGCTTCTGTCATGATTGATAACCATGGAAACCAGATGGTGAAGACTGTCGATGATGACGGACAGTTCATTAGTTGAGTGACAGTTAGTCATCAGTTTCATCTGGTTTTAGTTCTTACTGTGTTTCATAAAAACAACGTCTCCAGACCTCTGCATCTGGTACAAAGTTCTATGGAACTCCTCCAAACCTCTTTAGTCCGTCCCCTGACCTCTAGAAGTCTCCTTAGATCTTCTGAAACTAGTCTTTGGACCTTTTCACAAAGTCTACTGATGATACTTTCTCCAAACCTCTGCATGGAGTCCAGAAACCACGTCAGCTGGTCCACAGAGCACTGAGTTTATTCTAATCACATGTTCAGTCCCAGTCATCTGTCTCCAGAAACCTGCAGCTGTCTCCAGATGTGACCTCTACTGATCGTGATGTGGCTGAACTAGCTCACATTGTGTTTACATAATTTCTGTAATTCATAACTGAGGATCAGAACAGTTCTTCATCTGTATAAGAACTTACTCTGGGTCATGAGAACAACGTCCATCTCTGAAGTTCATCCAATCATCTTTGGACTGATTACTCTTCATGGACACACATCTGGGTTCAGGAGACTTTCCTCTCTGCTGATGTGAACTGAAAGAAACACTGAGATTACATCATCACATCATCATCTAATCATGAAGCATCAGCTCACATGGTGTCCGTCCTCACAGGACCAAAACAAGCTAAAGGTCCATGACGTGAGGTCTAGATGTGGACCACACGACTCCCTGTAGAGGTTTAGGTCTACTGGTCCTGCTGGTCCCACTGAGAATCAACAGTTCAGTCCATCAGCTCACTGTTTTCTTCACAGGTCAGTTTGGTTTAGTCCCAACAGGTCTCATCAAGTCCTCCATGGAGCTCTCCCTCCCTCACTGGACACTGCTGAAGGGCCCCAGAGCAAGAAACCCAGAACCTCCACCAGAGAGTCTAATAGAAACACCTCATCATCAGCCTGAGACCCTCACCTTGCATCAACAGAGGGGCGGCCATCTTTGAAGTCTAGAGGTTGATTAATGGACTGGTTACTCTTCATGGACACACAGCTGGGTTCAGCGCCAGCTGGAGGTCCAGGTCCAGGTCCTGGTCTCTGATGGATCCTGTTCACACGTGTAAAACCAGAGTCAGTGAGTCAAAAACATTGAGGACATGGAGGAGACTGGAGGACAGTTGGAGATGGTCCTCTCACCTCTGAGCTGTGGTCTGGCTGTCATGTTCCCCACACAGAGGAGCTTCAGAGGGACGGACTCCGTCCTCTGGGTCCTCACCCTGATTCATAACTTCACACACCTTCACAACCACCTGCTGGGAGAACTCACACATTATTATCTTCATCAGGACAAACACACAGAGCTCATTCACCTCAACACTAAAACTCATGGGACACTTTGTGTTGTTGTCTTCTGTTAAAGTTTAGACTTCTGGAAGAAGACAAACTTTTCCTTCTTTAAAATGCTCGTCCTGCAATGAGGGTTAAAGGCTGAAGGACGTGTGACCACAGTGGTGCATCCATCACAATGCAGATATGAATCCAATCTCCCTCATTGTGTATTATTGTGTGTGTGTGTGTGAAATCAGGAACAAAGAAATATCAGCACACTGCAAATACTGAACAGCAATATCTGCAACAGTTCTTTCTTCTTCTCTTCCATAAAGGACAGATATGTGGAGGAGACGCTGCTAGTCGTCCTGTGGACACATTGTCCCCCTCAGCTGTGGATCTCTGCAGCTCCTCCAGAGTCACATGGGCCTCCTGGTTGCTGCTCTACTGAGGACACACAGTGAACTCTGGGTAAATGTGACCTCTGACTTGGAGGAAATTAATCAAATCTACAACTAAAGGAGGACAAAAATATTGTATTTCAAGATGAAGATGCTTCTCTCTCACCAGAGACAAGTTCCAAACATTCTTTTCACCTTGTATTAAAACCCAATTTCACTAAACTACCATCTCATCTGCATTTTGAGGGACAGTTTTAAAAGCCTTCCTGATGACTCATCACAATAAAAGCAGGATTCCGAGGACGACTCCTCAGCTGTTAAAGGCGGTTTTGGCAACTCGTGCACTGTGGTGATAGTTGCAAAGCTACTTTCGATGTTATTCCTCGGTGGCGGTTTGCTCATATTTATAGCCGTTGTTAATAGGGGTGGGAATCTCTTGGCACCTCACGATTCGATTCAGAGGTCAACGATTCGATTCTTAACCGACTATCGATTCTAAACTGATAAAACGATTATTGATGCATCTCGATTTTCTAAATTTTCTCAAATCTGAGTTTGCTACTCAGAGGTTGCGAATCACTTCCTACTTTATTTGATAATTAAAGAAAATCCACAGATGCATTACCTTCTCTAAGTCTTTATAAGAGAAACATTTTTTTTTTTCATAAATATGAAAAAAAAACAACAATCAACAATCATTTTTCTTTTAAATGAAGAAAAAGCTGCTCTTAGTCTCAGACCGGTCCGTATTTGTAAAATACCGGAAAAAAGTCCAAATCTGTGAATATCTTGCCAACTTTCAATACGGAACTTTTTGGAAAATGTAAATAATGAGGTAAGATGTGCGCAGGCTCCTCCATAGTTCAGTAAAGTTATTACTCAGATTCAGACTGACGGACCGGTCTGCGAGCTGGACGCGTTGCTCTTAATGTGCCGGTAATGATGGTAAATGATGGTTGTAGCTGGTTGTCGTCTACGGTCCACTACGGTTACCGAAGGGGGCGTTTGTTTTTTGACAACGTTTTATCTCATCATTTCGACTTTCTATCCCCTTTCATTAGTGCTGAAATGGGCTTCTATAGACAAGTTTCCTGAGTGAAATAGGCGGGCCGCCTTTGGCCTTTCACTCTGCCAACGACTTCCGGTTGTGTCTGCAAAGCTCTTCCGGTTAGCAAGTTAGCGTCTTTTACGGTCTTTGGTTAGCGTGCAGAAAAAGTAAACTGTGGATGGTGTTACAGGCCGACGCGGCTCCGGGACACATTGTGCTGTTCACGGTTGCAACAACTCGTGGCGATCGCTGAATGTTTGGTCGGAAGGAGAACGTTTCGACCATCAACCATCTACAAGGTAGTAAAATGCTATAGATTTGCACTCAAATACTGAAGGCTTATCATTCAAAGTCAACACAGTCTACTAATTATTACGCAGACGAATGTCAGCTTTTTCATAGAAAAAAAAAGTTAATACCTTTATCCATTCCGAAGCTCTTAATAGATATGTCAGGTCTGCGCACTTTGAAGGGTTAAAGCATGCTTTTAGTGCAGGCAGGATAGAGGGAATTACTTTTTCTTTTTATTACTCTTCGTGTTCTGTTATATATTAACACACGGATACATACAAACATCTTAATACAGGCATAAGATGGGCTAACGTACCTTCCAAAGCGCGGCGACTGCATGGCGACAGGTACAGCCTGCAGTCTCCACATCTCCCGTCTTGGTAACCAAAACCCAGGCGCTATGCGCTGAATTGTTACCTTACTTGGATGCGGAATGGTCAAAACACCATTTTTAACAAGATTTTCGGTCTAATGTTCTGAATTCCAAAGCTCAGCCTGCGCCGGAAGTTCTTGGCAGAAACAGGAAGTAAACCGGAAGTGCCCGGGAAACTTGTCTATAGTTGTGTGGCTGCATAACTCCAGCCAATCCAAAGACAGGGTTTGTAACCAGTCAGGTGTAGAGACCATGGTGACTGGCTCCGCCCCCTTACTGTCAAAAAGAAAACGAGCGAGCGCGTAGAAAACACCTTCGAGCGCGAGCAGAGACTAACCTCGTGAGCGAGGAAGTTCACGCTCCGCGAGCGAGCAAATATCTTGCGCGAGACACTTTTTTTTTTTTTTATTACGATTATTAACTTTTCTGAATCGAGAACGAATTGTTCTAGAGAGAAATTGAAGAATCGATTTTTTCCCCCACCCCTAGTTGTTAAGGTGTTTGGTTGTGGATCAGAAATATCACCAAAAAGTGGATGAGCCAAGATTTTGACTTGCTTCTTCAGAAAGTTCACCATGTCTGGAAACAGCCCCGTGGCCCCACCTTTCTTATACCTTGCAAGCTGCAGACCTCCATCTTTCCCACAACTTATGAGGCAACTTCATTTTGACGTGCCTCATATTTGATGGAATGTTCATCTCCTCCATGTAATTTATTTCTGTCATAGCGTTACAGCAACCTCTCAGAAACCGTGCAAATTCCTGCAGTGTCTGACACCCTCGGTACACACACACACATAGTTAAAAACAACTATTCAAATGTGCAAATTAATGTTCAAATGTAAAAAAAAAAAAAAAAGGCGGCGGCGCAACTGTCTGCTTAGCGGGCGTGCGCCTGACTGCTGGCTGTATATCGCACGGATAAAACAGACCAGATCGGCTACAACAGCTTCATGCACCGCTTTGACTATTTGCAGTTTCATTCCAATGAAAAGTGTTTTCAGCACAGATCGCTCCGAGCGTTCAGTGTCGGTACTGTAGAACCTTCAGTTTCAATCACTGAATGAAGCCTGACGTATGTGGGACGAGAATCACGACATTAAACTGCTTCCACAAAACTCTTGATCAGCCTTTATTGTTGGAATGCATTAAGCATTCCAAGTATAGTTCTTTGAATCTTTATTCAACTTCTATTTCTTCCGTCGCACCTTTTCAACAGCTATTAAAACCGTTCATTCAGCTCATATTCAGCTCATTCGGAGAGGGAGGAGGGCTATGACTTTTCAGCTTTCTACCTCTTAAGCTTGAATTGATATAAATCAATAATCAGTAATATTTTAACATGGTTTTGCAATGATCGCTTTTCAAATCCTCTTAAACTTCTTCAACTATCAGATTTTTCAGCTTCCCCAATCTTTCATCCACACACCTTCTTTCACACAGTTCTTCGCTCCGTTTCTGAGTTTTACATGAGTGTGTATTGCGTTTGTTAGAGTGAGACCTTGAGCGCTAGAGTGTGAGGCAGCGCCAGAATCTGGTAAAAAATATGGAACTTCTGTCCTCAGAGCCAACGTTTGATGCTTAATTTCTTCAGATTAATGATGGCATGGTTGTGCTGATTGGATTAATGTGTTCATGGAATCCCAGACTTCTTTAGCTTTGGTTTAAGGAGTGTTAGAGTGACACAACCTCTGCCAAAAAACACTTGTTTGAGGTGTGGATTCTGTGTAAAATCCGTTTACTCCGAAAACAGCAGCTGCGCCGTCTCCATGACGACCACACAGGCTCGTTGCCTCACTCACTCTCCCTCCCCTACGTAGTCCGACAGACACACAGGCCTACGGGGGGAGAACGCGGCGCCAGCTAACACGGCGCCAGCTAACACGGCGCCAGCTAACACGGCGCCAGCTAGCATTGCACAATCACTAACAGTACCGAGTGGCTCAAACAGCCAGTGAAAATGTCTCATGTCTTTAGATAGCTAGCTAGGCTGTCTTTGAAGGCCTTTGTGGCACTGACTCATGCAGACATAATACTACCGGCATTTCTACTGCTATTAATACTTCAACAACTACTAATTTTACTACTACAACTAGTAGTACTACTACTACTACTAGTATTTCTACTGCTATTAAAATGACTCCTAGTTGTAGTAATCAAATATTACTTCTAGTAGTGACTCTGCAACTGACAACTAGGGAAAGGTACTACTAGTATTTCTACTGGTATTAATACTACAATTACTAGTAATGTTACTACAAATACTACTATGACTAATAATATTAGTATTCCAGCTGTTTCTACTGCTATTGATACTTAACCTACTATTACTACTTCTACTGCTAGTACTACTAATATTACTACAATTTCAAACCTCTTTTTATTCTTCTCAGCTTTTGTCATTTCTGTATTTCCAGTTCTTTAAAATAATTTCAGCTTTCCTTATGCCTGTATTAACAGCATTGTTTAAATATTCATTTCAGTTGTTTTTCATTTCTGCTTTTTCAGCAAATCTATTGGAATTCCTTTCAGCTTCTCCCATTTCTGTATTTTCAGCAATTTCATATTAATTTCAGCTTTTCTAATATCTGTAATTTCAGCAAATGTATGCAAATTCCCTTCAACTTTCTGTAATTTCAGCAATTTTCTGAAGTTCATTTCAGCTTTCAGCTTCTTGCATTCCAAGATAATAGCTGAAAATGCATTTTCTAGTTATCGTCGTTCATTTAAACTGCTTTGCGCAGAGAGAGAGAGAGACACAGTGTGTGTGTGCGAGCGAGATCTCTGCGGTCTAAATATGTTTAAAACTTAAATAAATTACCTATACAAGTAGTTATGTCTCGTTGTACTTTTCCTGTTATTGGCGTCCCTAATGCGCAACCAGATATTTGAATGTATGTGTTTTTTTAAAGCGAATATATAACGTCACACACACACACACACCAGCCCAAGCAGAATGTCCCCAAAGGAGAATGAAATATACGATGACGTCCATGTGTTGCTCCTCTGGTTCCAGGACGACATTGTTTGGTCAACTTCCACGTTGGTGTCTCAGTGAGCTGATCCAAGTCCTCCGTCACTTTATCCAGCCGACACTGAACAGCGTCCTTCTTACCTGCTCCTCCGAATCGTTTGCTAACAATTGATTTGAAATGGTTTGTAAAAACAAACCCATGTAGCCAAATGCTACAACAACTTCTGCTAAGGAGCCAAGAGAGTAGACCAGGAGCATCACGGTCCTGTGACCAATCCTGCTTCAGACAGAGGTTAGGACCTCCCGCCTCATTAGCACACACACATAAATAAATGGAGAAATAAGTATATGATATGCATTTGTTTATGACCTGTTTGATTATCAAATTGTATTTACGCATTAATTTATTTCTGTATAGTAATTTCATTTATACATTTATTTTTATACTTAATTCATTTTTTGTACACACACACACACACACACACACACACACCATTTCTTATTTTAACTGGACGGTATCAGAGCTGCCAACACGGTTTCGCCGTGTGACACACGCTTCTGCATGTTTTCACACGCACTCACGCCACACAACCAATTTCTCACGGCAAAAAAAAAACAAATTCTGATTTTGGGTCGAAGCGCGTTCGTTCCTTTTCAAACTGCCCGACGATAGATGGCGCTAAGGAGCGCGTCTGTGAACCTACTCGCTGCATAGACATCCTGTTTACCCCAAAGTTCCGCCCTGACGTGCACACGCACGCGTGCGCGACAGAAAGTGAAAGTGGACGTAACGTACTTCTGCGCTTTGTTTTACAAGCATTAAAAAGAATTACGTCAACATCTTTTTTGAATTTGAACGACGAAACGAGAACAACTATTTCCGTTTTGTCGTTTTTGGTTCAAAACGAAACAACGTACAACAGATTGGAATTTCCGTGTTTTATTATCGGTTAAACGGTAAAAGGAACTTTGCAAAGGGCCACGGCCCGTTAACACACAGACACACACTAAACACACACAGTGTGTCACGGGCGATACTCACAGGATGTGAACTTTAAGGGGTTGAAGTGGAGCTCTGGTGACTTTCTGCGACTCTCCCGCACGTCGTCGTCGTCGTCTGCAGGTTTAAAATAGCGGATCGCCACCTGACTCAACCGTGTGCCTGGCGCCACCTGCTGAACCGGAAGGTGCAGATTCCTCTGTTACCTGGATCCTACGACCTGGGGCCTCATTTATAAACGTTGCGTACGCACAAAAGAAGGCGCACGCCGACTGGTGTGTAAGAGAAATGCAAATACTGCCTCATAAAGAACACGAACACCCGTCGGATCTGCAGCGTAAAACAAATACTAATTAACACATGAAATATGTTCTGCAATAATATCGGCATGTTATGCAATTCATCCTCAAACAACCGGGACAGCTCCGGTGTCCACACCGTGTCCTCCAAAGAGCGTCTTACGTCTCCTTCCACCTCCCGATGATCATCTCCACTTCACACTGAGTGAAATTACGTCTTTTCGTTTCCTCTCAGTGTTTGTCGTGATTTCGCAATCGATGAATATTAATTTGTGGGCGTTCCACAGACTATATAAGGGCAGCTGTGGGCGTGACATGAAGCCGCAAAATGCTGCGCTGCGTTTAGACGTGATGGTGATTTATTAACTGGAACTATGTGACAAACACGTTTCTGCCTCCTTGTTCCAGTTTATTTATTTGATGGTTTCCTTTTCTTCTTAATTCTGAAAAGGTCTCAGTCTGTCGAAGATAAAAAGTCATACAAACAAGTCCCTAAATGTACATCAGACGAGTTATTTCCCTTCAATGTCATCACAGGACTCCGTGAAGTGTCACTTGACTTCATTTATTTAAAACATTCCAATATAAAAGACAATTACACGTTTCTTGCTCCATTTACAAACACACATTGCTCAACATGTTTGTTGGCTGCAGTTCATATTGTAAAAGGCACAAAGTGAACAACATTAGGGATGAACAGTCGTCATCATCATACACAGCTTTTGCATTTGGCAGCAATCGAACCGAAGATTTGTTTGTACATATAAACATTTAGTCACATGCACGAAGGCTTAATAATAAATACCAGCACTTAAACACGCCGCATAGTCGCATGCAGCGTTTCTCAAAGCAAGTCAAGTTTCCCAGGAATGTAACGAGAGCGAGCAGCCGGAGAACGGGTGAAGACACGGGCGGGTCGCGCTGCGTTCAAGGACCCGCGGAGGGGTCGGAGGTCACAGATAAAGTGTCCGTTTGTTCGTACGGCTCATGAGGCAAAAAAAAACGGAGCGAAGCGTCACAGCTTCTTCAAGGAGACGACGCACATTTTAAAATTGAGTGGAGATGATTTTACATTTAACTTAAAGCTGCTCAGTTCAGAATGAACTCATCTTCTGGAGAAACCGACTGACGCGCCGCAGAGCAGCTAAAGAGCCCGTCGGCCTCCTCCCTCTACACCTGCCGACCACAACATTGAATATGGAGGCCGTGAAGTATTCTAAAAGTTAAATTAAAACCAAATCAATTAAAAAGAAATAAAAAGGACAGGACTCACATCTCCTCATTTAGTGTTCCTGAAAACAACAACAACAACAACAACTTGCTACATGAAGTTCGGCTGAGAGGTCACCTCAGGTCAAGGTGGGCGGCCGTGATCAGTGATTGGCCGGCTTCTCTGTGCTATTGGGCGGAGTCAGGACGGTTCCCACGGCGACAGGCGACAGCTGACTGTCCGGGCTGTCCAGCTGGTGTTCCTGAGACTTCCTCTGCAGAGACAACAGTCGGAGGTCAGAGGCGGCAATGAAGACGACGCCATTAAACACCACAGAAGAAGGTGCAGAGCAGTCAGGCCTCGCTCATCCTTCGGTCGCGTTTGAAGAACGTTGATTCAGAATCGAACACTCAGTCGGTCGTAATCTTCTACGCAGATTAGAAGTACAGATTTGGGCTAAAATACTAAAAATGTGTTAAAGTTTCATTTGAGTGTTTTCACTAATGGATCATTTGTCCGCCAGCTCTTAATAGTCCAGTTTAATAAGCAACAACCATTGATCAGTGATTAACCCTTTAACAGGTAACCGGAGCGTTTGTTTTGCTCACCAGCAGGTCCAGATAAGCCACGTGCGTCTGGATGTTGTGGCGCGCGTCGGGCCTCACTTTGGGGAAGTTCTTGAGTTGCGGCGCAGCTTGAGATCGCAGCACGTCCATGAAGGGACTCATCCAGCGCACGCAGGGAGACACGCCGTCCCACGTCAGCCCTGACGGAGGCACACGGGCCGAGTTAACGCACGGCTCACAGTTCTCAGGTCAGACGGTCAGATTTACACCGTTTGACCTTCTCAAACATATCGTGTGTGAAAAGAAAATCGATAAGCTCACCTGAGACTTTGTGGATGACGTCGAACGAGGAGAAGTGGCAGAAGGCGGCTGCAGCCAGAACGCTGTAGCTGAAGTCCAACGAGCTGATGTCCAGCATGCACAGGTCCAACAGCTGCCACACACAGGTCAAAGGTCAGACTTGTTGTGTTCTTTGCCCGTCAGAGTGTGCGTGTGCGCGCGTGTGTGTCTCTACCTGCGTGATCTGGATGTACAGTTCCTGAGAGAACTGCGGAACCAAGAAGTTCTCCTGGTCCGTCTGGGCTTCCACCTGAGCGTACAGCTTCAGCCAGCTGATGGGCGTCTCGGGACAGAGGCTCCAGTTCAGCGCCTGGGGGGCCGGAGCAGACACAAGGACCCTCGTCAGCGCCGAGAGACGGGAACAACGAGCAAAACCCCCCGAGTCGCATTTAATGGAGGTTATTATGCTACGGAGGCGGGACGGAAGGATGTCTGGACCTCAAACATGGAACTCCTTTCTAAGGTGACTAGAAGCTCACTATAGCCATAGCTTGTTAGCTCGCTAAGCTAATGGCTAGTAGCACACCAAGACTCTCCTGTTAAATGGAGATTTCAGCTCTTAAACGTTTCCAGCTGACTTGTGATTTCTCTGTGAAATAAATAGAAACAAGCAGGACATCAACACTCGAGTGAGCAGGTGATGATCACTGATCTATAAGGTCTGGAATGGACCCACAGGGGTTCTTGTATAGATGTCACATCTTCCTGGAAGAAGCCATTTACGGTTTGTTTCACGATGATCACAGCACCAAAATACTAGTTGTTGTATTCTGTAACATCTCAAGTTAAATTAGCTCATGTCTGCATCACGTTAATAAAGGAGTTTGCTGCAGTGGTTTTTATTAGTTGGTTTCTTCTGCCTAACGATATTACGTTTAGCTGAAAGTTCTTTGCTTAACAGATTTAATTTGAATTTAAAATAACTGAAAATGTTCTTTCAGCCTGAAATAACTTAATGTAAATTAAGTGAAATAAGAACATTACAATCTAACTGCGTTTGATGGTTTCTAACTCGAGCGCAGCAGGTTGCTAGGCAACGGGAGCAGTGGCGGTGAAACGTCCCATTTCACAGACCGCTCGGTTCGGCCCAGGCAGACCGTGTCCTCGTGGTTCCTGAACGCACCTTCAGTATGTGAAGCTCCGTGCGCTGGATGTCCCAAATGTCACAGGCGCCGTCGGTGACGTAGGCGAAGTCTGTGATTTTAGGAGGGTAGATCTCCTGAGGACGGCAAGAGAAGACGAGGTCAACAGAAGACACACAAAAGACTCTCACAGCTCGTCACCGGAGGGACACAGTTCATTTCCCCGCCGTTAGCCTGCTAGCCCGTTAGCACGGGAACAACTCACCTCTATCTTGGCGGCCACAAAGAGCGCGGAGATGCCGATGAGCTGCAGGTAGTCCTTGTTGACGTTCTCCTGCGTCAGCATGAAGCGGTCGAAGAAGTCCTGGGCGAGGTAGGCCGTCTGCCGGTGGAGCGAGTACACCTCGCACACCTCCAGCAGCCAGTCCAGCAGGATGGCCCTCATCTTGGGCTGCAGCTTGGGGTGCCGCTGCAGGTAGCTCTTGTCGTGGACGTACTTCAGCTCCTTGTTGAGCATTTTGATCCACACGTCGTCCGAGCTGGCCCAGCTGCAGGGCGAGGGGGGGCTTTATTAGTTCATTAGCTAACATGGTGGGTCAGCTACACCGGGGTCCTAGGTTGAGGTGGCTTTGTGAAGATGAAGCATTTCTTAACTGAATGCATCAGGTCACCGTTTGAGGTTCTCTAATATTTACTGAAAGTATCAAGAAGCGGTTTTCTTCTTTGTGGGGGATTAAAAACCAACTGTTGTCTCCAAGAGAAGATTAAATCACTGAGGCCATTGAGGCGGGCGGAGCATGAAGCGTTGATTAACGACGGCGTCACTGAGGTGCAAAGCGAACACACACCTGAGGCGGGGGATGGGGGAGGGCTGGATGAAGAGGTTCTTGAAGGTGTACTGCTTGAAGCTGGACGGGTCTGCTGGTTCCAGCTCTTTGTGGGGGGTCTCGATGAGGACGCACGGACTCGCTCCGTCCTCCGACCAACACTTCTGAGAGGAAACGAAAAGGACTCACGGTTATTCTGTTAGTCGGATTGAACGAGTCCAAAAGGTCCAGACGCAGAAAACGAACGTCTCCCAAAAAGACAAAACTCTTAATTCTGAAGTTTGTTACTCTTGATTTACTGTAAATGTATATTCTTTGTTGTGCTTACAATGCAACTTTAAAAAAAACGTGTAGTTTGTATGCAATTAAAGTAAATAAATGTGTTTGTAAATCCAGCTGACTGGTGCCCCCTGTGGTGAAACCACGTTACTGCACCCGACCCCTCAGACAGGTCACAATCAATCCAATATAATACAAGAACTAAATTTAGTTTCTTCATTAAAAACATAGATAATGTGTGGAAGACAAACAATGGAGGGGGGGGGGTGCACAAGTGAAAACAATCGTTGTGTATCAAGTAAAGTGTAACAAAATGGACGCTCATCATAGGGGAGGAATTTAAAGAGTAACATTCTTATAAAACTGGAGTTTTAAAATACAGGGCGGAGAGCGCCGAGGGCACATGGGGGGGGGCACAGATAAGTAGTTACACACATCATCTCTTATCAGCAACACACACACACACACGCGGAGTCAATGACACAAAGACACACTGACCTGAATCTCAAAGCTTTGTTTTTTGGCTGCAGGTTGCAGCTTCTTCTTTGAGGGCTGGAGGAGAAAACAAACTCTTCATTTCTACAACGACTCAAAAACACCTGGAATCAGACAGAAGAACAGAAACCAACCTCTGATTTCCTTCTCTTCAGCAGCGCTCTGCCGGTCGGATCCAGCGTGTTCGAGTCTCTGGCTTGCAAAGTGATGCGACCGCTGAAAGCAATGAGGGGGGGGGGGGGGTCATTATTTACATGATCTAAGCTTTGGGGCATCAGACAATCTTCATAAAAGTACCTCCAACGTGTCAGAGGCTTTTAATATCAAACCAGCTGCTTCTTACCTGCGTCTGGACATTGTGTCGAGTGACTTTATGGCTCTGCTGCAAAGTAGAGAAAGCACAGGTGAGATTTAACACACACACACACACGCACGCACGCAGCTTGTGTATAAAGAGGATTCATCTGAATCTGGAGTCATTTGAGGGCCTCATTGAGGGTCCCGAGGAGCCTCTGGGCCCCCAACGGTAGACGTCCATGTTAGAGGTCCCTGAAGCAGGTTAGACCACTGTAACAGTGTCGTTACCGTGTTATTAAGGGCCTGTGTGGCCCCTGGAGCCCACAGGGGCCCAACATGTAGCAGAGGCGTCATGTATGCGCAGTTAGCGGTTGGTAGCTCCAGTAAAACAAAGTATATAATAAACGGGTTCCTCACAGAGCTGAAGACACCGTGGTGAACGTGAATGATCCATCAGATCGATCAAGTATCAATAAGGCCGCGCGAGCCGGTCACCCTGCGCGAGCTCGTGCGGCGGCTCGCGGAAAAAAAGAGGGGGGCTGTTTGTTCCCTCGATTTCAGACAAAAAAACCTCCAAAATGCTGCATTTCAACCTAAATACATCCCCCCCAGGGAGGAAAGGGACGTTTCGAGGCGACTTCGGTGTAGTTTGAATGCGGGAAAACTACAAAATAAGGACTTTATTTGGGGGATTGAAACTCAAAGACGCGCCAATTTGTGCAGCTCAGAAGCGGGAGGATTTGAGCTCCTGAAACCCGATCAAACCTCATCATTCTCCGGGGAAAGTAGCAGAAAAGATGCCTCCAGAGGAACCGCGTTGGCTCCAAAACATCCCCGAGCAGCAGATTAGACTCCTGGGAACCGCGGATCTTTGTTTAAGGGCATTTAGCGCCATTTAAAGTCGGGCAAACGGAGCTCACCGCCAGGCGGAGGGAAGCTACGGTAACTAGCAGAGAGAGTTCAACACTTTAACGCCACTAAAACATAAAATCACCGGGAGCCACACATCCGGAATAACATGGAAGAGCCCAACGAGCGAAACCGGGTCGAAACAGAGGAGGGAAACGTTTTAATTAAGGTTCAAACACACGCTTAAACTAAAACTGTACGGCTGAGGACCTTCGATCGCACGGATTCCCATACAGACCAGACCAGACTACGCCGTGAAACGCGCGTATTTAAGACGCAACCGAACGATGGCGACGTAACAAAGGCGATAACAGCGTAAGTTATGTTATAAAGCACATCTACGCGTGTAACGCGGCGTTCGGCTCGGGGGGGTCTTACCTCCTCGGGGATCGATGAATGAATGCATCAGCTGTGGCGCCGGCGCCAATCCTTATATCCGCCTCGACCCCCGCTGCCCACTGCGCATGCGCGCTCCCGGCTCCACAGGAACGCGCTAAACGTTCACGTCCCGGCGGACGTTTCGTCGAGCGAGCGAAGCCGAAGTGCGGAACCGTGACCGCGTCACTCCTCCGCGGGACGGACCCGATGCGACGCGGTTAACGGGGCTCTTCCCCGTCTCCCGACGTGCCTCGCGTTCGTCTCTAACGGAGGCCGGATCGCGGGATGCTTTTTTCAAGTAAACGCCGCTTTCCGGTCATTGCGGTTACACTTTTACGGCTCGTAGCACGCGCATGAATCACGGAGCAACAGTAACTGGTGTCAAAACGTCGCCATAACTGGGTTATTTATCGTTGTTTACGCGGCATCGGAACTGCTTCCGCATGCGAGTCCCGCCTGTGGGAGGGTCCTTGATGACGTCGGACCAATAGGAGAGCGAGATGCGAGCCGCGCGTGCTTCCCCGGCAGAATGTAAACAGAAGGAGCACGTGGAGCTGCTGTCAAACAGCTGTTCTTATTTCATCATGTTAATAGCAGTTTGTCTACCGCCCTTTGCTCCACAAAAATAATAATACAAACATATTATTTGTGTAACTAAATAATTACTATGCAATATCCTTTTGGTCCAAACAGTGACCTGTTCCTATAATTAATTATATAAATAATTATATATGCAAATGTTGTGATTATAAGCTTCCAGCTTATTACACCAATCCATAAAAAACATGTAGTTTCTCTGCAAACCCAATCATACAATCTATAATTCTGTTAAAAGGACTTTCTGCATGCTAAAAGAAAGAAAGTCCATAAATAAATATAAAGTCAGATATTGTACAATTCACTTCACTTATTACTTATTAAATTATGACTCATGAGCTCAAGTAACCTCGAGACAAACGGTTCCTTGGGCCGAACAAACAGAGACGAGCGAGCCATGAAAACATTTATTATTATTTAAAGCTAACGAGAGATCATATGTAGTAACTAGAACAGTTAAAAGACAGATGACCCTACTTAGAATTAGCTCTTTTTTTCAACATCAGAACGAGTGAATTGATCTGCCATACATCCAAAAATACAAAAGACAGAGAAAAAAAGTTTCTCTGTCAGTTAACCCCATAATTCCTACACCTTTTTTCCCTTTTTTGGCAACGTGCTGTATTATTCCAGTAAAATACAACAAAACAAAAAAAGCATCTGACACTAATGAAAATAAAATGACACAAAATATTCTTCAGACTTTTTTTGTTAAAACAAACAAGGAGAAAAGGGCTTCTGCTACATCATTCTGTCTGGTTTTTGTTGAGTCATAGTTAAAAAAAAAAGAAATAAGCAAACGCTGTTGGCTGCTTCGAGTGGTGCATAGCTGGTTTCTGACGTCCGTTTCTGGGATTTTAACTTGTTACGTACAAGCAAAAGAATAAAATCGGGAGTTCAAGTTCTTCTTCGATGCATTGTCATTACATTTCAAAACCCGGAAGGCACGAGATCCACAAATTTCAAGGCATTGAACATAAAACAAAATAAGAACATTACAGATCCCTGTTAGTTTGATGATGGAGAGACGAACCGAAGAAATAAAAAAAGGCTCCCGAGAGCCGAAGAGACAGATCATCACATCCGATCCCTTTAACGTAAAGCTCCCAAAAATCATTGTCCGTGATTGCAGAGCTCGATAAGTAAGAAGAGAAAGGCTCAACTGTGGATTATCTACGGTTTGTTAGTGCGTTCTGAAGGTTATTCACAAACCACACTGCAAAGTTAGAATCGTAACCAACTAATTCACCCGTTCCAAACATTTACTGCGCATGTGTTGCTCAAATAAGTAAAAAGACATGTGAAATTTGTTTCACCTTCCCTGTTTGGAGGTTAAAGGTGAGAAATAATAAGAAATTGTTACAGTTCTGAGATGTGACGGCACCGTTTACAAGATTTGACTCAGAATTTGATGCCTTGATTAAAATTACAATCACAGGTTAGGACGGCTTCTAATGACACAAACACACGAATAATGAGTGTTTCCTCATTACATATATTCATTTATCCTTTTGACTTTCCGTCCTGTAACTTTGTCCCATTCTCATGTCTTTTATTTAGGATTCTATTGTTTATTCTCTCCTGCAGTGTGGTGACACTAGTGGAAGGACTGAAGATCCTTGACACTTTTTTGGTTAAATATTTGAACAGTTTTAAGTAAATGTAACTAAGTTAACGTAATAGAATAGTTAAAAAGCATAAAGGACATTTACAAAACAAGGTTTCTCTCCATCGCGAAGGATTTCCAAATTCTCAGTTAAAACTAAAACTCGTTTCTCGCAAAAGGGACGGAGACGACAAAATAAAAAGTCTGAGCGCACAAAGAGAATCGTCAGCCATCAAGTAAATCTGCATTTTCCTGGAGAGTAAATGTGATTGTTTGTGACCCTGAGAAGAAGACTGCAGATTCATTTAAGAACAAAAAACACAATTATAAAAACACATTTGTTTTTTCTGCCGTCACAGGAACACAGCTGTACAACCATGCAACAGATCGCACACTGACACAACCAAACACACTCAAGCAAGAAATACACTCATGTATACAGACTTCATACTGATATGTAATTTGTTTTTTCTTTTAAAAAAGTTATTTTGGAATTTTTTTTTAAATACATTTTTATCTTTAAACATTTCTATTCATCTCAAAGCTACCGTTAAAACAAGGCGTTTAGTGATATTTAACCCAGTATTTCTATTCCTTTTTTTTTTCTTTTCAAAAAAATATTGTGAAAAGTACTGAATTACGGAGTCAGAGGCAGGTTCAGCCGGCGGCGAGCTAACGGACGCTAACGGACCCGCGATACAACAGCGCCGACTCTAAAAGGCAGAAACATCCAAGTTTTTACAGTGTCGTGTTTCCTTTGACGTGGTCACTAGAGCACGTGAGGCAACACGCCTGAATTACATCCATCTAGTTACCGTTTTTAAACCCCACTGAAAACATGTTGAATATTTACTAGTAAAAGAACTTCCATAAAACGAGGTCTTATAAAAGACGGATTTTAGAAAAGAACATCTGATTATGAAGCGCGTGATGTCACGGCTCCCCGCTGTGACATCACGTGAGCGTGACCTGCCGCACCTGACGAACCTGCCTCTGAGTAAAGTGACCTACAGCATTGATTCTACTCATTAAGTTGTCCGTGAAGAAGAAGAGAGAGGTCGTCACCGTGACAACGGGAGGAGGTCACGTGATGACGCTTTCTTATTTCCTTAGCATCAACATGAGGGATGATGATGATGCGAAATGATTCGCCCCGTGAGCCAATAACATAAAACCTAAAATCACTCCAGATTTCAATGACCAATCAGATTCCAGGTCGGGGGCGTGGCTGAGGACACGTTGCTGGTGTTGAGCTCTTGAGAAGAAGAGGTGGTTAGTTTCCCGTGGTGGTGGTGGTGGTGACGATGAGGAGCCCTCAAAAGTTGAGGTGTCTCTGGCTGGGCTGGTGCAGGTGGGCGGAGCTGGTCTTCGGGGGGCGCAGCATGTTGAGGCGCCGCAGGGCGTTGCGGGACAGCGGCTTGCTGCGCTGAGCGGCGTTGCTGTCCCGCTGCTGCAGGAGGCCGGCGCGGGCGGAGAGCGCCGCGGCGTAGCAAGCCGAGTGGAGGGTGGAGCGCCGCGGGACGACCGCCACCTCCGGCCTGCAAGGGCTGGGGGGACGCGGGAGGGGGGGGGAGATGAGGAACAACAAGGTTACTGTGGAACTTCACTGAGCCTGGTTCACATAGAGGATCAGGACTACACTGAGCCTGGTTCACATAGAGGATCAGGACTACACTGAGCCTGGTTCATGGGGGATCAGGACTACACTGAGCCTGGTTCACATAGAGGATCAGGACTACACTGAGCCTGGTTCATGGGGGATCAGGACTACACTGAGCCTGGTTCATGGGGGATCAGGACTACACTGAGCCTGGTTCATGGGGGATCAGGACTACACTGAGCCTGGTTCATGGGGGATCAGGACGTTACCTGTGTCGAGGGCCGTCCAGCGTGCGTCTTCCCTTCTCTTTCCCGGCAGATGGCGTCATGGCGGCGGGCACGTTGCCAGGCAACAAGCCCAGCTCCAGGTCAAGGGAGCGCGGCAGGGGGTCTAGGGTCATCCTGGGGGGGCTGCGGTGGGCGTAGACAGACATACTGGGGTGCTCAATCAGCAGGTTCTCCAGAGGGCTGGCCTCCAGGAGCGCCGGCGGCACGCCGCGCCCCGTGAAGCACGGCGGCGGCGTGACGAACCAGCTCTCCTCCAGGGAGCAGGCGTTCAGACGGAGGAACCCGCTCTCCTCCTCCTCCTCCTCCTCCTCCTCCTCGGCGCCGCCGTCCGTGTCCGCCGTGGAGTTGAGGGAGGTGCAGGAGGCGTAGCGGATCTGGGGGTTGTCCACGGGGGAGGGGATCATCACCAGGTCCTCCTCTTCCTCCTTCTCCTCTTCCTCCTCTGGACCAGCGGTGGATGCGGAGAGGCCGTCGCCACCGGCCTCGGCTGCAGACACAAACAGGAAGTGGAGTTTACTTCCTGGTGCTCGCCCACCTTCTCATGTCGACATTGTGGTTTGCAGATATCGTGTGCTGCAGGAATCTGTGATGTTATATTGATGTATGCAAATGAGGCGTTATGTGACGATAACGTCCACGAGTCTGAAAGATATTAGTGAAAAACCTCTTAATATATTATGAATTAATGTAGTGAAGCTGCAGTTGTTCCTGTGGTGTAATACCGCCTCTGCACCCGCGGGGGCGCTGTGACGTTTATGCGCATAGGAGCATTATCTAAAAACTTTGTCAATTTAGGAGAAATCCTTTGAAACGGACAAATCAGTGAAGTAAATGAAGAACTTGAGGAGTGATTTAAAAATGGATTTGGTTGTTTCAGTTAAAAATAAAATGTTGGGGGTATTTAGGGGAAGGAGCCGTACATGTCCTCCGTCTATTTCCACCTCGGGGGGGGGGGGGGGGGGTCAGCCCATCCAAAGTATTCACACGCCTGTGGAATCGGATCGAGCCGGCGTGAAGCTGCGAGTGTCCTGGGCCTCCCTGCAGTGCGTGTGTGTGTGTCTGTGCAGTGTGTGCGCGTCTCTGTGTGTGTGTGTGTTTGCGTCTGTGCGTGTGTGTGTGTGTGTCTGTGCAGTGTGTGCGCGTCTGTGCAGTGTGTGTGTGTGTCTGTCCAGTGCAGTGTGTGTGTGTGTGTGTGTGTTCGTCTGTGCAGTGTGTGTGTGTGTCTGTCCAGTGTGTGTGTGTGTGTGTGTGTGTGTGTGTGTCTGTGCAGTGTGTGTGTGTGTGTCTGTGCAGTGTGTGTGTGTCTGTCCAGTGTGTGTGTGTGTCTGTGCAGTGTGTGTGTGTGTGTGTGTCTGTGCAGTGTGTGTGTGTGTGTGTGTGTGTGTGCGTGTCTGTGCAGTGTGTGTGTGTGTGTCTGTGCAGTGTGTGTGTGTGTGTGTGTCTGTGCAGTGTGTGTGTGTGTGCGTGTGTGTGTCTGTGCAGTGTGTGTGTGTGTGTGCGTGTGTGTGTCTGTGCAGTGTGTGCGCGTCTGTGTGTGTGTGTGTGTGTTTGCGTCTGTGCGTGTGTGTGTGTCTGTGCAGTGTGTGCGCGTCTGTGCAGTGTGTGTGTGTGTCTGTCCAGTGCAGTGTGTGTGTGTGTGTTCGTCTGTGCAGTGTGTGTGTGTGTCTGTCCAGTGCAGTGTGCGTGTGTGTGTGTGTGTGTCTGTGCAGTGTGTGTGTGTGTGTGTCTGTGCAGTGTGTGTGTGTGTGTGTGTGTGTGTGTCTGTCCAGTGTGTGTGTGTGTCTGTGCAGTGTGTGTGTGTGTGTGTGTCTGTGCAGTGTGTGTGTGTGTGTGTGTGTGTGTGCGTGTCTGTGCAGTGTGTGTGTGTGTGTGTGTGTGTGCGTGTGTGTGTCTGTGCAGTGTGTGTGTGTGTGTGTGTGCGCGTGTGTGTGTCTGTGCAGTGTGTGTGTGTGTGTGTGTGTCTGTGCAGTGTGTGTGTGTGTGTGTGTGCGTGCAGTGTGTGTGTGTGTGTGTGTGTGTGTCTGTGCAGTGTGTGTGTGTGTGTGTGTGCGTGTGTGTGTCTGTGCAGTGTGTGTGTGTGTGTGTGTGCGTGCAGTGTGTGTGTGTGTGTGTGTGTGTGTCTGTGCAGTGTGTGTGTGTGTGTGTGTGCGTGTGTGTGTCTGTGCAGTGTGTGTGTGTGTGTGTGTCTGTGCAGTGTGTGTGTGTCTTAACATTCCATTTACGTTTTCATTCATCAGACTCTTTTATCCGAAGCCACTTTCAATAAGTGAGCAGTGTTTGTTCAAACAGAACAACGTTGGTGTTAATAAAGTCTGAACTAGTTGTTGTTGTTGTTGTTGTTGAGTGTTTATCTGTCATTGAGGGAAGCGGCGGATCGAATGCAGGTTAAAGACCAGTTGAGCTTTTAAAGTCTCTTTCATTCAGTTCACTTGATTTCTTACCCAGGTAGTTGACCAGGATCCAGTCTTCTTCTTCCTCCTCCTCCTCCTCCTCCTCCTCGCGGCGACTCAGCTCCTCGCCGTCATCCCCGAACAGAGCGCTGGTGAACCTCTGGAACATCCTTGGACGCCCCACAGCGACTCGAGGACAAGAGAGGGGGTGCTGGGGGAGGAGGAGGAGGCGCGTTGCTCGGGGCGACGGCGGGGAGGCGGGGCAGCGCTGGCTTTGGTCATCAGCTGTGGGGCTCGCGGGTCGGTGGGGGCTCCGGAAAAGGTGCTAAAGTGCATCAACAGAAGGCGAGGTCACGGATCATCTGCAGCCGGACATCGCTGGATGAGCCGGGAGGTAAAGAGGAGCCCTGAGAGGAGAGACAGGTATCAGGTCAGCCAAACCAAACATGCTCAGATTCTTTCCATCATACCTCGTGGGTTCTAGTGCGGGCTACGATTATTATTTTTTAATTGCGATTAATCAAAAAATGTAATAAGTAACTCCAATGTGGTGTATTGCACACTTTTATTTTTGCATCACAAAACAAAGAAGGCTCTTTTTAACAGCATTACCCACATAACACAGGAGCAGCAAACTTAGAAATGCTCCAGAGCAACGTAGTGTCACAACAATGATGACGATAAAAGACTCTTTGGCCTCAATAAACCGTCTGCACGCGAGTTCAGATGCTCGTGGGTCATCAAAGGGGAGGAGTCTCAATGTCTCCGCCTATAAAAGGGAATGAGGGTCAGACGGCGGTAATCGAGCCTCACAGATGAACCCTGTAACCACGAGAAGACTCCGTGCTGCTTCAGAGCAGCTTTAAAGATCATCAACGTGTCAGGGAGCGTTTGAGTTCATGTTCGGACAGTTTGGTCCAGAACGGATTTTAAATTTTTTTTTTTTTTTTAAAGACAGACTTAGACCCTAATGGATCAGGAGAGTTAAAAACAGAAAGACAAATATTTTGTCTGTGTTCACATGAAAGCTTTATGCCAAAATCAATATAGCAAAAGCTGCTCTAAAAGAAGTAGAGAAGTTCTTAACGTCGCCGTATTCATCCTGACCTCAGATCAGTCTTTGATGGGGGGGGGGGTTAGTGGGCAGAATGAGAAGTGGTCCAGCAGCTGCAGGGGGGGGGGGGGGGGGGGGGGTCACTGAGTAAAGCCAAGAGGACGCTGGGAGTTTCTGCCCTCTGATTGGTCGAAAAGAAAGATCGATGTTATGCACTTTGCATTTAGTACCGAATATACTGAAGTTAGAAAACGTTACTCTCTTTCTTCGTTGATTTATCACATTTGCGCTGTTACGGTTACATTAATCTAGTTTGTATTTCGTATTTTTCCTTGGGAAAAAAATAAAAAAAATAATAATATATTCATGGAAATCACAAATTCTGTTTTTCGCCATCAGCACATGAACGCACTCCAGACACAGAGGACGCGTGGTGCGTTTAAACACCGGTGCGTCAGCTCGTATTTCTCTGTTGTCATTTTTATTACGCGGCGAGCGAAGAACGAAATAAACACCGCCTTTGTAAACATTTGGAGGAGGTCTGAACTTAACAGCAGGCCGATAATCTGCTGCACCCTTCCTCCTCCGCCCAACCGGGTCAACGAGGCTACCTCCTCGTCCAGACCGTCGCAACGAGCCGCGGGCACGAAGGGAAGAGATTAATGTCGTTAAATGAGGTCACCGGGTCATTCCCGTGGCTTCTGTGGAGACCGCGCAGGGTCATGACGTCAGCATTTATTCAAGTGAGCGGGATTAAAAACACAATTTAAGTGTCGAACGATTTAGGCACAAAAATATATACCGTTTAGAAATATTGCATCACTCTACGTGACGTCATGCGGTTCGGTTCGAGGTTAATTCATGAACGATAGAAAACAGGCATTACATTACATTACTGAAACTGACAAGTGAGTAAATGTTGACTATGTGCACACATATGTGCAGAAAGATGCCACTAACATTTATAATCAATGTAATGCTACTTCCTTAGTATGTTTGAGTGAGTCATTGTTCACGCGTTATAAACATGTAATAGTGTAACTTAATCGCAGAGCCTCGTTTCTTTAGAAGCACGAAGTTCGTGTTTAAGAAAAGGAGCAGATCCTCACTTGGATCTCCTCACAACGTCTGCACAGAGAACCATCGATCAGCCGTCGCCCCGACGGAGCAACCGGCCGATCGGCCGATCGATTAGCCGCCGGTGCGGCTCCGGACGGAAGCAGCGGAACCGGTCCGGTGGAGAACGGGGGGGGCAGCAGACGGTGTTTGTTGGTTACAAAGAGGAAGTGGGTGGAGGCTGTAACTCTACACCCACCGGGCCGAAACCTGCCCGTTAAACGGTGACATCCTTGCATAAAGCGCGACAGCACTTTTTTAAACGCGCACGGACGCGTTTCCTCCATTTTTAAGGCTTGTTCTGCAGCGCGGCTAACGCCGCAGCTAGCTCGACTAGCCTAGCATCACCAAGCTAGCACTGCGCACTGCGGCGGTCAAAACGCGTCGTAAACCCAGCAAAAGAAGCATCGTAACGTTTAGATATGGGCCCGTTTCGGTTGCCGTAAAGTGTCTCCGCGGCGATAAGGCGACAAACACCGACAGCGTCACAATAAAGCGGCACCGGGGCCGTTGATGGTCGCCGAGGGGAAAACAAAGAACTCACCTGCGGCGGAGAAGAGTCCTTAAAAAAAGAGGTAGACGCGTTACTTTTCGAAAAATAGAAAAACTTTACGTTTCTTCGTGGAAGAAATAAAACTATATGTATAAAAAATGTTGATCGGAGGACTGTCCGTCGGGGGAAACTGTTCGGCTCGCTTCTCTCTCCTTTTTTGTTGTTTCCTTCAGTCCGTTTCCTCCCGACTGCTCCTTCTTTTGTTGTTGTTGTGGAGCTGCGAACAGCTGATCGAGGTGACGTCAGACAGAAGCCGGCCTATCGACGGGGACGGGCTTTAAAACGGCTCAGCCAATCACACGCGACTTTATGGCCTGTCACCAACACACGTGACCGCCCCCCCCTCCGTGTTCCGGAAGCGGGCATGACTGCGCACGGCGCGGCTGCTTTTGGGAGGAGTATCTGCACCATATCTGGGTTCTTTCCTCCTAAAAACACACGCACATGTTACATAAGCAGAACATCCGGGTAGTGCTGCAGCACTTCCTGTTTGCCAAGAAGCCAAAAAAACGACCGATGTCAACATGTAAGTTGAGACACGATCACAAAGAGACTGAATGTTGACCTGATCATCTGGAGGACATTATTTATTATTTAATTATTAACAGCTCATGCTTGGTGAACACATAACAACACTATTACCCCAAAATACTCCAAGTCTTAAAAGTAATCTCAGCTAAATGTAAGTAATTAAATTCCAATTAAAACATCCCTTAAAAAGAAATACAATCAAAAGTATAAGTGCGTCGGTAAATATTTCTGTGTATGTGTATATTCTCATAAATCGAAGCAAGAACATTTTGTGGGGTCATTAACTCAACGACATGCTGGAGGTGAAAGGTCTGGTTTGAGGAGGATGAAGCTGAAAGCAGAAATTAAAGGTGAAGTTCAACTGGCATCAGAGTCACAAGCATGTTGTAGTAAACAAGTACATTATCTACCTCCAAGTACAGTATCATTGTCTTAATTATAAGTATGATTAATACATTTCGTTTAAATGAAGCAAACAGAAAAACACAATAAATGCATTTGATTCAACTATACTATTAAACTACAATTCAAGCTGTCATGTGATCTAACACTCCCAAACCCTATTTGATGCGATTAATTCTCCACTGATGACAAAGAACGGGTGCTTTGTTTGGTTTAATGAAGCGGTTCATACTGGGAATCGAACCTGTGACCCCGTCACTGTGTGTCTGTGTGCAGAGCTGCTGGTTGCGTCAGTCATTTTCCCCCCAAAAAACTGTGGGAAAACCCCAGAAAGCAAAAAAACAGGACATTACTCTGGATTCTTCCAATCCCACACAAGGTCACACCTGTACGGCTGTGACATCACAGCGGCGCCCACTTCCTGGTCCTGGGACTCTCGCCCCTCCTCTTCCATTAATGTTTAACCGGCCTACTCCGTCTCATGTTGATGGTGACATTCTGTCCTCCATTAAAAACTCATCACTGATGTTCCTCCATCGCCGTGACGACACACAACAAAGCACCAAACGATGGATTCATCCGCCGCCGAAAATAAAACCAGAGAATAAAAAGAAACCCAAGGAGACACTAAAGGAGACGACAAATGGCACAAGGAGACCACTAAGACAAAGGGGGGCTACAAATAAATCACACTCCTAATCATGACGTGTGAGTCCTATTGTTGTAAATAATGACACTGCATATTAATACCAAAGAACACGCACTGTGTTCAGGGTGTGAGTCTCACGGACAAAATGTCCCACAATAAGTGATCACATCACATCCACCTGTCACAACAATGCAGGGACGGCGTCTTTACATAATCGGGTTAATGTTTACTTTGTGCGCGCGTGTGTGTGTAGGTGTGTGTGTGTGTGTGTAGGTGTGCTGCACAACACTACCTTGTGTAAACACAGCGGGGGTCATCGACCTGTTTGTCGTTGCCACTGAACACTTGTTGAGTAACGTTCTATTGTGTTTGTTCTCCACAGTGAAGTTGTGCATCACTGGCGCACACAAGGCATCAGAACGCACTTCAGAGTAAAAGTACTTTGAATGGATCGTTTCAGAATAAGAGAAGCAAAGAAATAACGTTAATGATCAATAAGATTTCTATGCCAGAAATGGATCAACAAGAGAAAAACTGTATTTCCAAGATAAGTAAAATACATTCATAATACGGTTTCTCTCTGGGTCAGTGAATACAAATAATAACAATAATAATTGGGGTTTACTCATCCAAATAACTTGAGAGATAGTGAGCCATGATTAAAAAAAGCTGAGAAACTTTTACTTCATGTGTACACACCAGATAAAATAAACACCAAAGAAGGATGGTCAGCAGCATTAAATATATATATTTATTTTATATAGGTGGTCGAAGATCATTAAGAATCTTGTAAGAACACTCATTAATGGTAAATACAGTATTTTACTGTAAAATGTGGAGTTTTTCCTTTTCATAAAATGCTTAGAACCAAACAGCTCAAACAACTGCAGAACAAAGTGAGGGAGTTTCACGTGACCTCATCAGTGGGAGGTCAGAGGTCACGGGGGCCGTGACCTCAGCCGACTTCTAAACGAAAACCCGATGACTCAGCATGAAAATGGTCGGTGTGGTGCAGGGTTAGAGAGGGAGCGCTGGGAACCACAAGGTCGGTGGTTTGAGCCCCGGCTGCTTCATGTCCCATGTTGAAGTGTCCCTGAGCAAAGACACCTGACCCCTGATTGCTCCCCGGGCAGAAATGTAAAAACCACGGCAACGTGAGTCGCTTTGGATAAAAGCGTCAGCTGAATGACCTGTAATGTGATGTAATGAAAAAACAGCTCTGACAGAAAAAAATGGTTTTATAATCCCAAAGCGTGTTGTACCAGCGGAAAGGAATCAGGGGGAGGAGGGAAGGTGTCATGGAGCCGTAGCCTCACTGGCCTCAAAGTCCTGGTCTGATCTCGGTCTACTTACTACCTGGTGCTGGTCTTGACTCTGCTGGTAAACATGTTAGCGTGACAGTAAGTTAGCCGTTTCCCACCTATGATCACGATGATCTAAGAGTTAATTAATTAAAACAGCCCAAAACTCGGTTTACTAGCAACGCTGTCTATGAAAGCAAAGGCAACAGGAAACAAAAGTAAACTTGATCACATACGAGAAGTTTGGTGAACTTTCATAAAGGGGCAGAGATTCGTGGCTTCTTCAAGAAAATTGTGCTTCTTTATTATTTTCTGCGGTATGAACCTCATTTTACATTCAGATGGCGCTCTGTGCATTAGAATATCTAAAAAAAACAGTTTGTTTTGAGCAAAGGTCGCCCGTTTCCGTGGCAACGCGAGAACTAAAGGAAGAGATGGCCGTGATGTGTTCAAGTGAACGCTGTATTGAGAACATTTGGACCTTTGGTCTCATCGCTGGATTTCAGACTCAGCGGCTTTTGAGACATTTATCTTAATTACATTATAAACCAACTAAATGTTTTTCATTTGATGGTGCGTGTGGAGGAAAATCCTTCCAGGGTTCTTGGTGATTGACCAGCTCAGCGGAACCAGAAGCACCAGAGTCCTGCTGGAGGTCCGGACGCCCGCATCTCTGATCAGCAAAGATCTGACCTTCTCTCCTCGGGGGAGGCTTTCCCGACGACGTCCCCGGGGACCAGATCTCCTCCTGAGAGTCCGGGTCGTCCTGAGTGGCTCCGTTGAGGCTGACCAGCGGGACGTAGGAGTAGTCCCCGCGGCGCCCGGGGCGGCGAGCAGCCGCCGCCGCCACCGCCCCGCCGCACCCACGGACGAGGTGAAGCAGCAGGCTGGCCAGCAGCAGGGAGGCCAAGGTGGAGGTGATGGTGAGCCAGGTACGTCTGAGGAAAGACGGGACGGGTGTCAACGGCTTGAGAGCCTTCCAGCAGCCATCTAACGGCGCCATGAACCCAAAGTTCTAAACGTCTTTAAGCTAAAATGACTCTACTGCTCTGTAGTGACCAGCAGGGGGCGACTCCTCTGCTCCCATAGACGTCTATGAGGAAATGACTCTACTTCTCTGTAGTGACCAGCAGGGGGCGACTCCTCTGCTCCCATAGACGTCTATGAGGAAATGACTCTACTTCTCTGTAGTGACCAGCAGGGGGCGACTCCTCTGCTCCCATAGACGTCTATGAGGAAATGACTCTACTTCTCTGTAGTGACCAGCAGGGGGCGACTCCTCTGCTCCCATAGACGTCTATGAGGAAATGACTCTACTTCTCTGTAGTGACCAGCAGGGGGCGACTCCTCTGCTCCCATAGACGTCTATGAGGAAATGACTCTACTTCTCTCTTGATTTATTCCCTCAGTAAACATTGTAAACATGAGTTTATGGTCTCAGTCTCTAGTTTCAAGTCTTCTTCAACACAACATGATGTTCATTTAGTAAATTTAGAGTCAAACAGACCATAAAGCAGGGGGCGCTATAGGGCGGGGCTACACGCCTAAATATTACATCTAAATAAGAAAAGCTTCCCAGGCGGATTTTTTTTCTTTTTTGTTTAAGAGGAAGAAGATTTCACACCAGACAACATGAAGAACATTTAGACGAGCGACCTTTGACCCTTACTCTGTGAGACGAGGTCCGCGGGCTGCTTCGTCTCGTCTCCAACGGATAAACATCTGTTTGGCCAAACAACGTCCAGCTGTGGAGCAGCAGAAGAAGAAGAGTTTAATAACCAAGCAGCGCCTTCATAAAGCGGCGGAACCTCCAGACTGCTATTAGCACCTGAAGGCATCGTCAAGAACATCCCCTATTTTAGGAAGCAGTGACAGTGAGCGGCTACAGGGAAAGCTTCCTCCCTGTGTGTGTGTGTGTGTGTGTGTACCTGTGTGTAAAGTGCGGTTGCTCTCCCCTCGCAGCGTGGCGTTACAGCTTCCCGTCTGCGGGTCACATGGGCACTGGTCGTCACAGCGGCACTCGTTGGCGCAGGACGGGCCAAAGAAGCCCAGAGGACACGCTGGGGCGGGGGGGGCGACAGGGGGGTTATTGTGTTTTAATATTGTGGACAATATTTAAATCAGCAGGTTCGCGCTCTACCATGCTCGCAGGTGTCGCCGTGGAAACCGGGGGGGCAGGCGCAGCGTCCGCGGACAGGGTCGCATGCGGCGCCGTTGACACAAGCGCAGGTTTGATTGCAGCCGTCGCCATAGAAACCCGGTAGGCACTCTGTTAATGAGACGAGGAGACAGACATTTACATCGGCAACATGTTGCCGTTTTAGATGCTGGTGTGTGTGTGTGTGTGTGTGTCTGTGTGTGTGGTTAAAGCTGCAGTGGAGGTTTTTTGTAGTAAATTAGCATCTTATTTTTTCCTAAATAGCCTAAGAAGTCGAAATCGTTGTGCAGGTGAAACGCGACTTTTCGTTAATGCAGCTGGTAAATGTGTTAAATGGAGGATGCAGTGGGTGTGGTGGCTTCATGCGTATGTGAACAAGAGAAAAGCGTGTGTGTGTGTGTGTGTGTGTGTGTGTGTGTGTGTACCTAAGCTACAGTTCTCTCCTCTCCATCCAGCGTCACAGACACAACCATCTACAACACAAACAAGATATCAGGGAACTTCACCGGTTCTTCAAAATAAGACGAACATTTATTCTATAACACGTTTTTTGAAATGTTGTGTTTGAATAGAGACGCCTCTTCAGACGCGACCTCCTTAAATTGTACTTATAACGGCTCTTATCTCTAGCAAACTGTAAATCGGCTTATTTAATGAAATTGAACTTTCTTGTTTCTTGTCCTTATGGTTGAAATTGTTACTTATTGTAAGTCGCTTTGGATAAAAGCGTCAGATGAATGACATGTGATGTAGAAGAGACGTTTGGTGACATAAACCTAAAACGGAGAAAAATAAATGTTTTCATTCTACGAGTCTGAAATAAGACGAGTTAAACCAACAACGCTTTTACATGAGGTGTGAAATAAAACAATAACCCCCCCCCCCACTCACCGGCCGCACAGACGCGGCGGCGGCCGCAGTCCTCTGGCCGGCAGCGCCGCCGGTGAACACACAAGATGGTGGAGACGGGCCGAGCACAGCGCCACCTGCTGTCCGACTCACTGAGGGGAAAGAGGTTAGATGTATGACACACACACACACACACACACACACACACACACACACACACACCAGTGGTCGGAGGGGTAACTGGCCAGTGAGCCGCCGGTCACGTAGGTGGAGGAGCCGCCTCCGTCCAGGTTGATGGCGTTGACGACTCCGTAGCCCTTCAGGGCCTCGGCCACCTCCCACAGGTTCATGCTGCGAAAAGACAGCAAGGTGAAGCCTTCCCACGAACATCTGTCCTCCCACACCCAGATGTTCCTCTGTGTAGACGAGGATCCATGGAATCACGCGTGTTCTAACCTCATCATATGTGCTGTTATTTATCAGAGGGGTTAATGGTGGATGAGGTGCTGCATGAGGCCCAAAACGTCACTTAACAATGACGATTATCAACGCAAGGAGAACCAAAAATACCAGCAAGAAAAGAAAAAGATACACACAATGACCACTTGTCCATATAAATAAAGCTGAATGATTAACGGTGACACTGTATACGAGGGGAACACGTCAGCCTGAGTAAATATACAACATTCATAGTACTTATTGATCGGGTCTTTGATTGAAGCTTGTCGTGACCGCCGAGGTCAGCACATTAATCCTCAGTCAGATCAATACATTCCATCGGTGGGGGGATCCTAATGGGTTGGATGTGGCGTGAGCCTGTGAAAGTATTAGTTCATCTCACTAATCCACCGGGTCAAAGGTCAAAGAGGACCTGGGCTTCACCCACAAAATGTCCCCTACTGAGACGTGTAACAACTGCACCCGGACGTGTAACAACTGCACCCAGACGTGTAACAACTGCACCCAGACGTGTAACAACTACACCCGGACGTGTAACAACTGCACCCAGACGTGTAACAACTGCACCCAGACGTGTAACAACTGCACCCGGACGTGTAACAACTGCACCCAGACGTGTAACAACTACACCCGGACGTGTAACAACTGCACCCGGACGTGTAACAACTGCACCCAGACGTGTAACAACTGCACCCAGACGTGTAACAACTACACCCAGACGTGTAATAACTACACCGACATGTAATAACTACACCCAGACGTGTAACAACTACACCCAGACGTGTAACATCTACACCCAGACGTGTAACAAGTACCCCCGGGCGTGTAACAAGTACCCCCGGACGTGTAACATCTACACCCAGACGTGTAACATCTACACCCAGACGTGTAACATCTACACCCAGACGTGTAACATCTACACCCAGACGTGTAACATCTACACCCAGACGTGTAACATCTACACCCAGACGTGTAACAAGTACCCCCGGGCGTGTAACAAGTACCCCCGGGCGTGTAACAACTGCACCCGGACGTGTAACAACTGCACCCAGACGTGTAACAACTACACCCAGACGTGTAACAACTGCACCCAGACTTGTAACAACTGCACCCGGACGTGTAACAACTGCACCCAGACGTGTAATAACTACACCGACATGTAATAACTACACCCAGACGTGTAACAACTACACCCAGACGTGTAACAACTGCACCCAGACGTGTAACAACTGCACCCAGACGTGTAACAACTACACCCGGACGTGTAACAACTGCACCCAGACGTGTAACAACTGCACCCAGACGTGTAACAACTGCACCCAGACGTGTAACAACTACACCCGGACGTGTAACAACTGCACCCAGACGTGTAACAACTGCACCCAGACGTGTAACAACTACACCCGGACGTGTAACAACTACACCCAGACGTGTAACAACTACACCCAGACGTGTAACAACTGCACCCGGACGTGTAACAACTGCACCCAGACGTGTAACAACTGCACCCAGACGTGTAACAACTACACCCAGACGTGTAACAACTGCACCCAGACGTGTAACAACTACACCCGGACGTGTAACAACTGCACCCAGACGTGTAACAACTGCACCCAGACGTGTAACAACTGCACCCGGACGTGTAACAACTGCACCCAGACGTGTAACAACTACACCCGGACGTGTAACAACTGCACCCGGACGTGTAACAACTGCACCCAGACGTGTAACAACTACACCCAGACGTGTAATAACTACACCGACATGTAATAACTACACCCAGACGTGTAACAACTACACCCAGACGTGTAACATCTACACCCAGACGTGTAACAAGTACCCCCGGGCGTGTAACAAGTACCCCCGGACGTGTAACATCTACACCCAGACGTGTAACATCTACACCCAGACGTGTAACATCTACACCCAGACGTGTAACATCTACACCCAGACGTGTAACATCTACACCCAGACGTGTAACATCTACACCCAGACGTGTAACAAGTACCCCCGGGCGTGTAACAAGTACCCCCGGGCGTGTAACAACTGCACCCGGACGTGTAACAACTGCACCCGGACGTGTAACAACTGCACCCAGACGTGTAACAACTACACCCAGACGTGTAACAACTGCACCCAGACTTGTAACAACTGCACCCGGACGTGTAACAACTGCACCCAGACGTGTAATAACTACACCGACATGTAATAACTACACCCAGACGTGTAACAACTACACCCAGACGTGTAACAACTGCACCCAGACGTGTAACAACTGCACCCAGACGTGTAACAACTACACCCGGACGTGTAACAACTGCACCCAGACGTGTAACAACTACACCCGGACGTGTAACAACTACACCCGGACGTGTAACAACTGCACCCAGACGTGTAACAACTGCACCCAGACGTGTAACAACTGCACCCAGACGTGTAACAACTACACCCGGACGTGTAACAACTACACCCAGACGTGTAACAACTACACCCAGACGTGTAATAACTACACCGACATGTAATAACTACACCCAGACGTGTAACAACTACACCCAGACGTGTAACATCTACACCCAGACGTGTAACAAGTACCCCCGGGCGTGTAACAACTACACCCGGACGTGTAACATCTACACCCAGACGTGTAACATCTACACCCAGACGTGTAACAAGTACCCCCGGGCGTGTAACAACTGCACCCGGACGTGTAACAACTGCACCCAGACGTGTAACAACTACACCCAGACGTGTAACAACTGCACCCAGACGTGTAACAACTACACCCGGACGTGTAACAACTGCACCCAGACGTGTAATAACTACACCGACATGTCATAACTACACCCAGACGTGTAACAACTGCACCCAGACGTGTAACAACTGCACCCAGACGTGTAACAACTGCACCCAGACGTGTAACAACTACACCCGGACGTGTAACAACTGCACCCAGACGTGTAACAACTGCACCCAGACGTGTAACAACTACACCCGGACGTGTAACAACTACACCCGGACGTGTAACAACTGCACCCAGACGTGTAACAACTACACCCGGACGTGTAACAACTGCACCCAGACGTGTAATAACTACACCCAGACGTGTAATAACTACACCGACATGTAATAACTACACCCAGACGTGTAACAAGTACACAGACGTGTAACAAGTACACAGACGTGTAATAACTATACGCAGATGTGTAATAACTATACACAGACGTGTAACAGTACAGGTTGTGGTTACCCCCTCACTCCAGTCTGCCCGTCGATGTGGAACAGGATCAAGTCTCCCTCAGCGTTGTGGCCCACCGCCGTCCTCGCCGACACGACGTCCACGAAGGTACGAAACCGCCCTGTGAGGAGAGACGGGACGAGTCAGCCGAAGGTACTGAATATATATTACATGTATAATCATAGGATAAACATATACGATGGAACAAAGGTTGCATCTTTTCTAGCTTCTGCGTCCTCTCTCACCCAACGAGCACCACGGATCCTCATTTATAAACTGTGGAAAGAAATGGATGCTGCTCTTGGCTATTGTTGCTACAGGAAGTGACCATATTAGGACTGAGGAGGACGACAAAGCGATATTGTGTGTGACATCTATAGTACATTAGTGTGGGTGTATGAGGTACGTCTTCAATTAAAATCTCAGTGAGTTTAGTGTGCAGATTTATCCGAGTGCAACACCAGGTTGGAACTTTAAAAAGCTGGAAAGTTAAGAGGAACCGTGATTACATTACACGTCATTTAGCTGACGCTTTTATCCAAAGCGACTTACAATAAGTGCATTCAACCATAACGATACAGGTGATCACACTTGAACACATCTGTGTGCCCCCCCCCCGGACCAAAAGCCCCCGCTGACTGTATGAGGCACAGCACCCGTCTCCTGAGTCTCGTCACACTCGGCCTGCAGGCTCTGGTTGATGTAAACCTCTCCGTTCCTCAGCAGCCACACCACGCCGCTGACCAGCTGGACAAACGGGTTGGAACGGTCCAAGACGTCCTCCTGGGACAGATACCTGGGGGGGGACAGATCATCAGGGCCTCACCAATGCAGTTTACCAAATGCATGCTTCTACATCCTTCTTTAAAGAGAATTCAAAGCTTCAACCTCTGAAGTGTGAACATTCCTTCAGTGGGTTAAAAAGCAGCTGTGTGTCTCTCGTGAGAACTTTAACCCAAATCCAGATGTGTGAAAAGGGACAAACCGACAGCTGGCTGGACACCACCACTGCAGTTAGATAACTATGACCTCTGTGGGTTATTTCTACCTCACCTTCACCCCAATGGCACGTTTCCACCGAGCGGTACGGTACGGGTCGGGTCCCGATCCTGTTCCTGCTTCTCCATATGTGGCTGTTTGTCACAAGGAGACGACACTCTTTGTTTGAGCAAAAGCTACATGTGGTGCAGGTGTGTTACGTGTGTTGTCTTTCCCCTTGCGGCACGCACAAATGACGACACTCTTTCAACCAATCAACGCTCTGCAGTGAGTCTAGCCCCGCCCTTTAGTACCAAACCACTGTGCCAGGTGCCCCAACGGAAGGGAACCCAAAGAGTGGTACGGTACGGTTCGGATTTTTGGTACCATTCTCATTCTTGGCAGTGGAGACACAAATAAAAGGATACCGACCCGTAGCGCTCGGTGGAAACGCGCCATAAATGACCACAACAACCTTTGGTTCCATGAAGCTCTCATTCTGATAAACAAAAGGTTAAAATTAACATTTTGCTTTAATCAGATTCTGTTGAAAGCTTCTTGGTGAAACTATGACGACATGATTCATTGGAGACCACAACATCCATTATATGTATATAATATATTACATATATAATATACATCATGGAGCGTCCCTGTGAGGCTCACTTCACTCGGTCCCCTCTCCGGCTCTTCTCACCCGAACACCAAGCTGCCGTCCCTCTTGATGCCAAACTGGGCGTTCTGCACCCCCCCGCTGTCCCGCACCGGCCGCCCATCGCTCACCACGTTGCCCAGGCAACGGTGCGAGTCCGTGTCGAAGAAGCCGGCGTTCTGGGCGTACAGGCAGCCGGCGCCAGCGGCCGTCTGCTCCACCGTGGCCCTCCGGTTGGCCTCGCAGCCCCCCGGCCCGCCGGGCTCCAGCACCGACAGCGTCCTCAGCGGGTCGCGGACGACTGTCACGTGACCTGAGGGGCGGGGGCGGGGGCAGAGAAGGCGAGGTTTATGGTCTCTTTAAACTCGTCCTCTTTTTACATTTACGGTCAAAAGGTCAGAGGTCAGATAAACACACAGACGGACCAATAAATCAGTTCAGCCGATCAATAAGAGTCGCTGTATCCTCCCGTAACTGTTAATGTTTGCGGAAGCTCTCGAGGGAGGACTCAATCCTTTGTTCTCGTCCCGGCCGGAAACGAGGACACGAATGAGTCAATTCGTTTAAATTCAAAACTCAAAAAGTATTTAATGACTAAACAACATAATAGGGATTACAATTACAAAGTGAAATACTAAGCGAACAGTGGAATATTTCGCGAAATAGAGAATCCTCTGAGCAAGTCTGAAGTGACTTATCAACGCGGCTGCAGGAGAAGTTCTAACAGTCTTTTCCCCGCCATGGTCCTTTGAAACCTCTTGAGGTGTGTCTTCCTTGGTGCATTTGAATGTCATTGGCCTCTTCTCCAAAGGGTCACCTCCTCCATTGTCCCCTTCACGTCGAGGTGTGAAGCTGCAGCTGTAACCTGAAACCTCTCTGTCCATCTGTCCCTCACACTCCAATGCACTCAATGTAGATACATTCGGCTTTATGCCCCAATGAGTGAATTTAACAAAGCATACATCGTTTAAGTCTTCATCTTATAACTAGTACACTTTCATTACAACAACCCATCATTAATGATCACCGTTCACACTTCATCATAAGATCTAAAACAGTTCATGTGGTTCAATTCTCAAGACATTTGCCTCAGTCGGCTGCCTTACATTAAGTTGTTCATTTATTACCTGACAGGAGAAAAAACTCCCAGAAAACCCTCTTTGGGGATAAAATTGGGAGAAATCCATAAAGAACGGCAATTGGCATCCGTCCCCAGGTTTTAACATCACATTGTAACAGAATGTTAATGTGTGCAGTGTTTATATGATTTAAATGACTATGAATTGTGTTTGATTGAAATTGCATTCACTTCATCTACCATGTTAATGTAATAACTAATATCTAACATCACACAAACTATAATTCTAACACTAAACATTATTACACGTACTATAATTTCCTGACTAGGGGTGCACTTCTGGCTTAAATCCCTAACATAACTCACCGTAGACCCGCCTGGAGCTCCTCGGCACGTCCGACACAAACACTGTGGACTCGGCCGCCGGCAGCCCGACGCCGCCAGCGGGGGGGCGGAGGCTCTCGTGGGTGAGGTTGCCGTGGGCGGCGGGCTGGCAGTCTCTGACGTGGCGGTGGGAGTGGCCGGGGCCGTGGGCGCCGGCGTACGGCCGCAGGACCTCATCGTCCAGAGAGACACTGCGAGGAGACAAAGAAGCGCGGAACATAATAAAAAGTTATTTCATCTGAAAAAGACGGACTACAGCAGCTGTGTGTGTGTGTGTGTGCGCGTATGTGTGTGTGTGTGTGTGATTGACTGGTGCTTCTCGTTGCTACCGGTTACCGTGTGGGCGCGGACCAAAGACGCTGTCGAGCCCTCTGGCCCTCATTTAAAATACAGTCAACTCACCAGAAACCAGGTCGGCTGAGGTCACCCGTTTATCATTTAATATCAGTTATAAAGTTTTAGTTTTTGGAGGATCATAGAAACTAGACAGGTTTGGTTTCACCTCACAATTAACTCGTTTTGTAGCTGCTGTATAATTCTTATTCCAGCATTTGTATTTTCACTCTTTACTGTACGCAACAGCTGCTCAACCATTTCCCCCTGAAGGTTTTGTTTTCAGCGCCACCTGGTGGACACACGGAGGAGCTGCAGCAACACTTTTACAGGAACTCGGTTTCCTTCAAGAATAAAACCAAAAACTCGAGAACATGACTCATAATGTTTGGCATTTGATATCTGGCTTGAAAATCATCAAATCAAATGTTAAATGTTATTGACATAAATAAGAACTAGTTAATAAGAACTTGTTTGTTTATTACTTTGGGGAGTGGTGCCTTTGTGGTCAGTTGGTTAAATTGGAACTTTGTAAAGTTACTCAACAAGTTAACGTTAGATAAACACTGGATTTCCAACAACTGCTAGATATCTTAACCATTATTGTAGTTTAAAAGGGTTGTAGGTTAACTAAATCGTACCAAAAACGTTATATATGTCATCCACAAGCAAAAGGATAAAGTCTACACACACACACTTCTTTTTAAACGTTCAAGCTAACTAAATGTTTCGGCTAGCAGGCTAACGTTAGCGGTTAGCTTGAGAACCGGACAACCGGCGGTCTTACCCGGTGTAACTGGTCTCGGACAGACGGACGCAGACCCACAACAGCGGCCACACAAATTGATATTTCCCCGACACTCCCGCCATGTGAGGAGGGGAAGCCAGCCTGTCACACTCCCCTCTCCTTTTCGTCCTCCTGCCGTTGGTCCCCACATCCGCAAAGCCACAAAGTAAAACACGTGGCTTCCGGTTACTTTTGCCACAATAAAAGCCTGACGGTTCGACCCAAATCAAGTATTTTCGTTTTTAGAAAAAATTACTTCCAAATTTCGACCAGGTAATAAAACGAAATAATTAAGTGATTATTGGAATGAAATTAACATTATAAGTTAAGACATAATAGTCTCAGAATGGACTAACTCACAGAAAAACGTTGAACTCTTTAATTTTCTACGTTCAATTTCTGTTCATTGATAACTACCAGAAAACAAGTTAAATAGTTATTGTATTAATCACCTGGGGAAAATTTGGCTGTGCTCCCTTCTAGTGTAAACTATTGAACAATATATATATATATAACAAAAACGTTATTGACTTCGAATTAGCGGTTTAACAAAATAAATTCAGATACAATGACAATATTATCACTAGAATGTTTCTTATAAATGAATGCAATGTATAACCGATCCCCATATGTTGAAGAAAAACTTTCAATATTTTACTTTTATTCTGAATTAAATTAAATCTCAGCCTTCCCTGGTATTTTTGACGTAATTTAGTACCTTGATGCAATACGGTCACATGACAATATCACCTGACTTCTGTTTCAAAGACACACGTCATCTGTGTACTGACACGTGGGAATACACTTTATTGGAACACACGTTGCTTTCCCAATGAGATTTTATAAAAGTACAAAAGAATAATTAATATTATTGTCACACTCAATATACACAATATATGATACAACGAAACTGATGTTTTAATACCAGAACACACTAATAGATGCAAGGTGCAAGTTGTGTTTCTGGAAATATGTTACTGTTCTGTTTTATATTTTACCATTAGATTATATAAATTAGATTATTAAAGTAGAATTCTAATTTATCAGCTGGTAGAACTCATTTTCATCATTGATTAATCTGATGATTATGTTATCCATTCATTGATTGACTATTGATTGAAAATAAATAGTGAGAAATGGAGTCCAAAGCGTCACTTCTGAATGTGGCTTTAGTCTCACCTCAACATCAGTACTACACTTTAACTTTAATAACGTTGTTTAAAAGAAAAATAGAAAACAGGCTGTATATATGTGGTTCAATGTTTCCAGATTCATCCATTCATCTGCAAACCGCTTATCCTGTACACAGGGTTGCGGGACGTGGACAAGCGTGGACAAAACTTCCTTTAAGTTTAACACTGTCTTATCTTATTTTGTCCAATTATAGAATACATGAGTGAAAACCTGTGAAATGATGTTTTAGTTTCCCCCCATTTTACATAAGAAATGAACAAACATACGAAGTAGATTTGCATTTAATTGAATTTTAAATATTTTAATTTGGAAAATAAAACCCATTCAAGTCGTTTTTCAGAATAAAAATACTATAGATATCAAGTCATTGTGATGCCTCTGTCCCTCGTTTGATAACAGTGTCGTTTACCACAGATCCAAAGGAAATAAAATACAAAAACACAATTTCTATATTTAATTTTTGCAACAATTCAGATGCGTTTAAGCTTTATAAATAAATGTATAGAATATTTGCGTCTCTTATTCTGGAGGCAGTATGGTTAGATTTCCGGTATTGTTACGAATGTGGATCGAGTCCATTGATCTGTCTCTCTAAATATTGTGTTATTTTCAACGTAATCACAACACATCGACGTGTTTGTATCAGTAAGTGTTTCACGGCTCACCGGAAGATATTTCAGCAGCTCTCGTTGAATAAAACAAACGATGGGAGGGAACTTTACATCCGCGCGCTCTCTGTTGTCCGGGGGAGTGTTTTTGTTGTGACGCAGGGGTGGAAGGTGAAGGGGAACATGGCAGCTGGTATCAGTGCTAAACGTGGGTTGTTACGCAGTGAACCGTCGCTGTATCGCGCTCTCCGCAGACACGTCCCCCCCAGCAGGGCTCGTACCCGGGGAGCAGCGAGCAGCGCGGCCGCGGACTCACAGGCGTACTGCCTGCAGCTGGTCAGGTGGGATGCTAACACAACAAGCTAATGCTAAAGCTAAGTTCATTTAACGTTAGCTTCTCAGAGCAGATAAAACATCTGGACGTATAATCATTATTATTATTAATATTATTTATTAGTAACAAATCTTAATTTAGTTTTTAGGGTTTGGATGGAGGTTGATGGTGGTGTAATTTAAAAAACACACAGGAGTTTGTTTATAATATATTGTACTCTGGTACACCTGAACAAAGTAATAGTACTTGTAACAAATGGAAAATATTAGAATATGAGGAATGAAAAGCATCTTTAACTTTAGGGGGAAGACTTTGACTTTCTCCTCTTTCTGTCCTCCTCCTCAGGTCCAGAGACTATGAAGGCTACGTGTCCTCCCTGCTCCTCCCGGAGGAGGCGCGGCGCTCCTCTTTGGCCCTGAGAGCCTTCAATGTGGAGCTGGCACAGGCAGGTAGTCGTAGACGAGGACTTCTTACCGATAGTAACGCTGCTGCGATGAAAGCTCTGGATCGAGCGTTTCTCTGCTGTGTTGGTTTCTCCACCAGGTGAAGGACTCCGTCTCCCAGAAGACCATCGGTTTGATGCGAATGCAGTTCTGGAAGACGGCCGTGGAAGAAATCTACAGAGACGAGCCTCCGAAGCAGCCGGTCAGCGGCGAGCTGTGGCGGGTAAACGGAGAGCGGAACCTTGTGTCCGGTGTCTGGAGGGACAGATTAACAGTGTGCACCATGTTCTGCAGGCGGTGAGGAAGCATGAGCTGACAAAAAGATGGCTGCTGAGGATCATAACGGAGAGGGTGAGTCATGCCGTCGGAGCGGACTTCAGTCTGTGGAGGTTCTTCCTTTTCCCCAGAAGGTTCCCAGCTGGGTTTCTTTTACTCAACATCGTTGCCTTTTCAAGTTGAACTGGTGTTCACAGTTCACAAAGCCACATTACCATGTCCTAAAACCTAAAAGCCAAGGAGGGGAAAGGGCCAAAAACCAAGATGGCGACCACCTCAAACTACGGCGGCTGCGGTCCAAACCCGGATGATGACGGACAGAAACGAGATGTTAACGGGGAAACTTGTTTCTCCAGGAGAAGGATCTGGATGACCGAGCCTACAGGAACCTGCAGGAGCTGGAGACGTACTCGGAGAACACGCAGTCCTCGCTCATCTACCTGCTGCTGGAGTCTTTGGGTGAGCAGCTGTATCCGTTACCGTAGTTACTGTAGTTACCACAGTAACAGGGCGACTGTGGGTGAGTGGGGAGCAGGTCGTCCTCCAATCAGAGGGTTGTGGGTTCGATCCCAGGCCCGGCTAACACGCATGTCGTTGTGTCCTTGGGCAAGACGCTTAACCCAACATGGCTCCTGTAGCTGTGACTACAGTGTGTGACTGTTAGTTACTGATGGCAGGTGTCACTGTGTGTGGTTCTCCTGTCATCAGTGTGTGAATGGGTGTGAATGGGTGTGAATGGGTGAATGATGTCGTGTAGTGTTAAAGCGCTTTGAGTGGGCGGAAGACTAGAAAAGCTCTATACAAGTACAGACCATTTACCATAGTTACCGTAGTAACTAGTAGTTACCACCACGCCAAACCAGCACCTCACCACGACCCCCGTTGAATTGTTTAAGGACTTTTATGTGTTTTGAGGCAGAATTTATTCTGAGTTCTCGAGCTTTATATATATATATATATATATATATATAATGTGCTTGAATTATTTATACATATTGTATTTTGTATGATTACATTTATGATTACATTTATTTATATATGTATTACATTATATATGTATACATATAGCCAAATATTTACTATACATATAGAAGTATTTTTACTTCTTATCTCATCCTTATGCAATAAGAGGCTACTTATTCATGTCTTGGTTTTAAATCAGTTTCATGTTTTTATACAAAAGGAGCTGCGCGCACACGCACGCACGCACGCACGCACACACACGCCCTATCAGAGCCGATTATGTGTGATCTTTAGACGATTAAGTCCTTCGTGTAAATGGAGGATACCAGACAATCAAATACCTGCATTCCCGTATCCACAGCTGTTGGTATGCATGTGTGAGGAGGATGGAGGTCAATGGTCAGTCGTTGTGGTCTTACAGGGTTGAAGAACGTCCACGCCGACCACGCGGCGAGTCACATCGGTAAAGCTCAGGGCATCGTGACGTGTCTGAGGGCGACGCCGTACCACAGCAGCCGGAGGAGGGTCTACCTCCCCATGGACGTCTGCATGCTGGTGAGTCCCACCGGGGGGGGGATTCGCCAACGTGACACCAGAGGCCGCCGGCATATTCATTCTTTTACATTTTTAGATGAAGTCAGGACAGAAAAACACCAACTTAAGAAAAGTTCAATTAAGGAAAGTTAACTTTTGTCACATTGATCGAGAAAACCAGCTGAGCTGTGAGTCCAGTGGTTTAAAGAACAAAACACACACACACACACACACACAGCCAATAGTAATCTGTCCCACACAGAGTGCAGATTTAGGTCGCTGCCTCCCGTCTGGCGCCTGAAGGGGGCGCTGTTTACACACAGGAAGCGCTCATGCTCTCCATCACAGAAGAAGGAAAACAAAGTTTCATGTTTAACAAGCAGACAGGTGGAGTATGTGTACAAATACTTTAGTGAACACAAAAGTCACACAGTGTTTCTACCGTTTTTATCGATGCAGTCTGGTGTCTTCAGAGAGAAGCAGCAGCTCGTTTGTGTTATTGTCACCTGCACATAATAACAATAACATTAATGAAAATAACAACAATGTTCTCATTAAGATTCACAGAAATCTACACATTTGTTTTGTAAAGTGTGATTATAATTTGTGGCCGGCTGTCGTTCGTTGTTAAGTGTTTTCTTTCTGCAGCACGGAGCTTCTCAGGAGGACTTCATCCGAGGCGGCCGGGAGCAGAAGGTCCGTGACGTGGTCTACGACGTCGCCAGTCAGGCTCACGTGCATCTAGAACACGTAGGTTCCACCGCGTTTCAGGAGCAGAACCCTGACGAGCCTAAAACCAGGACTTCTCCTTCACTTCCTGTTTCCAAGTCGAGCTCCGTGTCCATGAATGTGTTTAGACGTGGGGTTCAGAGGGTCAATGGCAAAGAGACTCACACGGTGCTGAAAAGGCACCGAGAGGGTGAACTTGTGTAACAGCTCAGAGGGATCCGGACGCATTCATCCACTTTGTGTCTTTGTCTCGCTCCTTCAGGCCAGATCATTTAGCAACAACGTCCCACCAGCTGCGACTCTGGCCTTCCTCCAGACGGTGAGTCAAACAGACCATGTAGCAGGGGACGTCTCCATGGCAACGGCCTTTCTTTACAGCCTGTGGTTTGTGGTGCCGTGTGCTGCAGGTGGCGTTGGAGGACTACCTGCAGCGAGTGAGGAGGGCCGACTTTGACGTTTTCCACCCGAGTCTGAAGAACAGAAACCCCCTCGTACCCTTCCAGATGTACCTCCGCTCCTGGAGGAAGACCTACTGAGATCGGACCCCCTCCTCCTCTTCCTCCTCCTCCTCCAGCTGATCTTCTGGACATTAGAGACGTTGTGAAGCCTCCAGGAGGTCCAGGGAGCGATGTGGACTTGTTTTGAACTCTTTAATAAAAAAACACGAACCCTCCGGCTCTGACAGCAGCTTCATCCCTCAGTCCTGAATATAATATTTAGTTCCTTGAATGTGGAGCGACGTGGTGGTTTTCACTGTCTCCTCACAGCAAGAAGGTCCTGGTTCCACTCCGCCCAGTGGCCTTTCTGTGTGGACTCTGCATGTTCTCCCCGTGTCTGCGTGGTTCTCTCCGGGTTCTCCGGCTTCCTCCCACAGTCCAGAGACCTGCTCTGAGGATCAGGTTGATTGGGGACTCTAACTGGCCTGTAGGTGTGTGGATGTGTGTGAATGGTTGTGTAGCCCTGTGATTGGCTGGTGACCCGTCCAGGATGAACCCGTCTATCACCTGAAGTAGGCTGGACGGACTCCAGCCCCCCACGACCCTGTGAGCAGGATAAGTGGTGTGAAGATGGATGGATGGGTTCCTTGAATGTGAGATGTCGTTCGTTTTTTCGATATTATATATATATATATATATATATATAATCTATATCTCCTGAATTAGTTCATGGAGACTAAATCCTCTCTGGCATGTTGCTATAGTTCAAGTTCTAGCATCATTCTTTTGAAATGTGTGTACATTTATGTATATTATGTACACACATGGGTTCATATACACATACATAGGTGTATATTAGTTTCTATAAAACGATAAGTATAAATGTCAACATAATATGAATATTTACAGCTAACAATGCTGTAAATGTGAATCTTTTAATTATTCATGTAAACAGCTTGTTAGGCGTACTATTATTTGTGGACTAAGTGAATGTAACATAGTCGTGTGACTCCAAACATTGATTCCTCTAAACGGGTTTAAACAAAACGAGAAAAAGTGTTTGTAAATGTCTATGAACTAATATTCTGTTTTCTGTGAAGTTCATGGACCAACGGAATCAAACTAACAGGAGATATAAAGTTAAGCTGTTCATCACATGACATGTAATCACCAGCACGTTGGTGCAGATACGAGTAAATGATCTTTATATATATAAACACTTGGCTGCCTCTCGACGGGAGCTCAACTCCGTTCAAAACAAACTCAAAAGATCTTTAAGAAGAAACAGCCAATCTGTCGCCAACATGACTAATCCTGCTGGCAGAGGCTCTGCGCGGTTACCACGGTTACCACGGCAACGAGGGGGGTGTGCCATCCACGACGCGGTACGAAGGGCTGCAGGAGGATGCGTTTACCGTCGGCCCATCCGTGTCAATAAGAGGAATACTGAGCTGGAGTCATCGCAGCCGTAGGGTCACAGCAGCGGCACATGTTTGTAGTCGTCTCTAATCAACTAATGACTTCATTAATCCGCTTAAGCTCCTCTTTTGTGGAACCAGCTTCCACTTTCTGTCCAGGGGGCAGATTCGGTCAGCTCATCTAAGATAAAGCTTAAGACTTTCCTCTTTGATATGGCTTATAGTTAGGGCTGGCTCAGGTTAGTCTGGACCAGCCCTAAGTTAAGCTGCTGTAGGCTTAGACTCACAGGTTTCCATGCATCATGGTTCTATCTGGATCCTGTTCCTGCCTCCTGCCGTGGCCCTGCTGACACCTGCTGCTGCCATCATCAGTATTATTACTATATTAAATATGAATCATATTACTATTACTGTCCACATAAACCACCATTTCCTAAAGGCGTGTGCTTTTCCTCCCCACAGGCTTCTGTGGATGGTGGTTCTATGTGATGGTGGTTCTATGAGGTGGGGGTTCTATCTGATGGTGGTTCTATGAGGTGGTCGTTCTATGAGGTGGGGGTTCTATCTGATGGTGGTTCTATGGGATGGTGGTTCTATCTGATGGTGGTTCTATGAGGTGGTCGTTCTATGTGATGGTGGTTCTATGAGGTGGTCGTTCTATGTGATGGTGGTTCTATGAGGTGGGGGTTCTATCTGATGGTGGTTCTATGAGGTGGTCGTTCTATGTGATGGTTCTATGAGGTGGTCGTTCTATGTGATGGTGGTTCTATGAGGTGGTCGTTCGATGTGATGGTTCTATGAGGTGGTCGTTCTATGTGATGGTGGTTCTATGAGGTGGTCGTTCTATGTGATGGTGGTTCTATGAGGTGGTCGTTCTATCTGATGGTGGTTCTATGAGGTGGTGGTTCTATCTGATGGTGGTTCTATGAGGTGGTCGTTCTATGTGATGGTGGTTCTATGAGGTGGTCGTTCTATGTGATGGTGGTTCTATGAGGTGGGGGTTCTATCTGATGGTGGTTCTATGAGGTGGTCGTTCTATCTGATGGTGGTTCTATGAGGTGGTGGTTCTATGTGATAGTGGTTCTATGGGATGGTGGTTCTATCTGATGGTGGTTCTATGTGATGGTGGTTCTATCTGATGGTGGTTGTATCTGATGGTGGTTCTATCTGATGGTGGTGGTCCCTGCAGTGGTCCTGCAGTACACCTGCTCACTACTCCCATTATTTGAATCATCTCTGTCATATGAATTGAATGTATCGTTCATCTTCCACATTGTTCATTCTGTCCTCATGACGTCATCGTAGTCTGTCCATCAGGAGACGGATCCTCCTCTGACGTTCTCACTGAGGGTTCTTCCCTTTTCTCCCCATGGAAGGGTTTCATTGTTTGGGGAGTTTTTCCTGTGAGGGTTTCTGGACAGAGGATGTCACATGTGTACAGACTCTAATACCCACTGAGGCAAATTTGTAATTTGCAATTTTGGGCTCTACAAAATAAAATAAATTGAATTGAATTCATTATTTTCTAATTGATTTGTGACTTGGTCAACGTTTCTCTTATATCATAATCAATTAGATATTTTTATAGCTCAACAATCCAAAATCCCACATTTCCCTTAGAGGGATTTTAGAATCTGTTTCAGAACATAGAGACATGATGGAGCCTCACGTCTCTCATCCGATCTCCTATAATAATCTACAATAATACAGGAGAACTCTATTGGACCGAGCGGATGTGTTTTAGTGATAAACCACACAGGTGACCTCAGCAGGTCGCAGGTCTGCCGTGCGTTCATGGTCCTCTTGATTGTTCACCCTACAGATGACTTGTTAGGCCACAATTAGGCCTGACCTCTGACCTCACCTGCCACCAGAGTGCCATTCAGGTTCCATTTAAAATCATTTAAATGCCTTTTTAGTAATACACCAATCATATAATAATACATACGTTGAGGTTCAAGGAGAAGAGGTTTACATTACGTTTCCATGAAATATGAGATCATTCTGTCAACACAGTTGACAGAATGATCCATAAAGAAGAAAACCCGTCTGTCTTCCCGCAGCCTGACCCTGCTCCGGTGCGCTCTGTTAATGGGCCCTGAACGCCTCACGGGGCCCTCTCTTTGTCCCCTCCATCTCACCGCCTCCGTCTCTGCAGAGAAACACCGACGCTGAGAGCACGCATTAGTCCACAGGAAGCGCCTGCTGGTCACTAATGTATGACCCGCCGACCTGTAATGGAGGTCTGTTTGATACGCGCACGGGGGCCGCTCTCCAATCACAGCCCATTAGACACGAGGGTGCCACACGAAAATGTAGTACTGCATCAGTACCTGCAGAAAGCTGTATGTTGAGGGCTCTTATTGTGAAAGGACAAAGTGGATCCGGTCTGCCCGAGGTAGAAGAGATAAAGATAATGTTTCTTTATACGGACTGAGAGGGAACTTCTAGTTCGTTTTGGTGAAGCTTCATCTTTAAAATCTGCATCCTCTGTAGTGACCAGCAGGGGGCGACTCCTCTGCTCCCATAGACGTCTATGAGGAAATGACTCTACTTCTGTGTAGTGACCAGCAGGGGGCGACTCCTCTGCTCCCATAGACGTCTATGAGGAAATGACTCTACTTCTCTGTAGTGACCAGCAGGGGGCGACTCCTCTGCTCCCATAGACGTCTATGAGGAAATGACTCTACTTCTCTGTAGTGACCAGCAGGGGGCGACTCCTCTGCTCCCATAGACGTCTATGAGGAAATGACTCTACTTCTCTGTAGTGACCAGCAGGGGGCGACTCCTCTGCTCCCATAGACGTCTATGAGGAAATGACTCTACTTCTCTGTAGTGACCAGCAGGGGGCGACTCCTCTGCTCCCATAGACGTCTATGAGGAAATGACTCTACTTCTCTGTGGATTTATTCCCTCAGTAAACGTTGTAAACATGAGTTTATGGTCTTAGTCTCTAGTTTCAAGTCTTCTTCAACACAACATGATGTTCATTTAGTAAATTAAAGTCCATTTAGAGTCAAACAGACCATAAAGAAGAGATGCTTTAGGGCGGGGCTACAGGCTGATTGACAGGTCAAGACGTCCTGCTGAGTTCATAACGTTCACTTCCTGTTCACTGGTTGTAAAATGATTTCACACACTGAATAAAAAGGAAATAAAGTCGCCGGTTTGTCGACTGACATTTTGAAGCGTCGAGGCGCAGATGAACCCGTCCTGCAACCTGATTGGTTGATGATCGTTCCACAAACGTCATCGTGCAGAATCCTGACTTCGTCGCTTCAGGCTCGTCGCTCGGACACTTTTAATTGGACCCTCCGAAACATGTCGACATAATTGCTTAGATAAGGCGCCTTTGATTCTGACACGCAATTATTTCCACTCTTTGTGTTTCATTCAAAGCGCTTCCACGTAATAAGTCACAGGAGCCGCGAGGCCTCGACGCCGGTACATTAAAGCATCGCAGTGAGAGGAACCGGTAGAAAGCCTCCCGCACTAGTGAGGGCTTTTCCGTAATGAAAACTCCATTTCTGGCTCTCATGGCTGCAGCCGTTGAGTCAGAACTAATGTGCAAACACATTACGGGTAAACGAGTGTGAGGAAGCTGCTTTTTACTCCTAATCAGTTAAAGTGACCCTTTTCTACCAAAGTAACAAGTTACAAAGACTAAACCCGGAGGAACACAGTGTTCACAGTATTAGCTTTTATCACACAATGTAGAGGATGAAAAACATATTCAATAGACTTTAGACCCTGAAAGCATCCCAAACACACCACCTGCGTCTGGTAGCACCTGAAGAGACGCACGCTCTGTGAAGACATTCTTCTACAGAGTCCTGGGAATCTAAAAGTCAAATAAAGGTTCAGGCTTTCAGTGTATTTCCCTTCTTCTAGTTTATGAAATACACCCTGGACCATCTGAGAAAAGGAAGGCGGGGTTAAGTCAACAAAAACCAACAACATGTCACTAAATATTATAGATGTTACAGTCAATGAAATACTTTAAAATCATTTGGAAATCTACAGCAAAAATATCGGGACTGCGACTCTAAAAAAAACTGAGTTGAGAAAGTGAAGCAGGAAAAGTGAAGAAGAGCTGAACATCTGCTGGAGGTCGCCAGCAGTTTGATTCATTTATTCAAAGTTGTACTACTGTGAATACAACGTATCTTGTGTTTTTATCTATACTTGGGTGTAAAATACTAGTTGCATTAATAATAATTGCATTAGTATTTGAACAACTGATCTCTTCTGGTTTCACTTGAAGGGAGCGATCGCCTCTGAGAAGCCACTTTGCGTCTCACACCTTTGTCCCTCAGACTGGAAGAAGGAGAAGAATCGTTGCTCTGTGAGATTTATGGATCGCTGGAATCGAACCAGCAGCACGATGCTCTTCAGAGACTCTCCATGGCTGCTGGTTTAACAGAGTCTCCTTCTGCCACTTGATCAATGCTGCCTCCCAGATGAATAGCAGCTCCCTCCAGGGGGGAGCTGCAATGATCCTTCATTGTTTGGTGTTTCAAAGCCACAAAAATCTATGAAACACATCTGAAAGATGTAAAAGGTTCTGCACTGAACTCGTCTTATAGACTTATAGACAAACTCACTGCGTTTAGGGGACAGACTTTAACTACCACACAATGTCACCCGGCGAAGGAAGCTGCATCGGCCAATCACAGTCAAGCCTCCCTTTGATGTGAAGTAAAACATGGAGTTCTGTTAACCACAGAGCCTGTTCGCCACGGGAAACACGACGGCAGAGACCTGTCAATCAGCCTTTAGCCCCGCCCTAAAGCATCCCCTGCATTATGGTCTGTTAGAGACCTGTCAATCAGCCTTTAGCCCCGCCCTAAAGCATCCCCTGCATTATGGTCTGTTAGAGACCTGTCAATCAGCCTGTAGCCCCACCCTAAAGCATCCCCTGCTTTATGGTCTGTTAGAGACCTGTCAATCAGCCTGTAGCCCCGCCCTAAAGCATCCCCTGGTTTATGGTCTGTTAGAGACCTGTCAATCAGCCTGTAGCCCCGCCCTAAAGCATCCCCTGGTTTATGGTCTGTTAGAGACCTGTCAATCAGCCTTTAGCCACGCCCTAAAGCATCCCCTGCTTTATGGTCTGTTAGAGACCTGTCAATCAGCGTGTAGCCACGCCCTAAAGCATCCCCTGCTTTATGGTCTGTTAGAGACCTGTCAATCAGCGTGTAGCCCCGCCCTCAAGCATCCCCTGCTTTATGGTCTGTTAGAGACCTGTCAATCAGCCTGTAGCCCCGCCCTAAAGCATCCCCTGCTTTATGGTCTGTTAGAGACCTGTCAATCAGCCTGTAGCCCCGCCCTAAAGCAGCCCCTGCTTTATGGTCCTTTTAATTTATTTTCCAGATTAAAGAGAAGTTGTACAAGCTCAATATTTGAGTTGCTTCTTTCTCAGACTGTAATCTTGGCTTCACCAGGCGCAGCTTAAAGTCTGTCAGTCAGATTTAAATTAAACACATGACTGACGAAACTCCCCGTCCCCGACATCTCTGTGATGTTTCCAAGAGCTGAGAGCTGTTTGCTGGAGCTTCTTCACCAAACTCCACCCGGACGGAGCTCCGCTGCTCTGTTGCTGGAGCACATACACAGCACATGTTCCGTCCTCTTAATCCGAACCACCTCAAATACACATGACTAAGTATTTCACCACCTCAAATACACATAACTAAGTATTTCACCACCTCAAATACACACAACTAAGTTGTTTCCTCTGAAGACAGACTTTTATTGTGAAAGGTATTCACGTAACGAGAAAGACTGGAAACGTTTTGCTGGATTTTGAAGAGACGTTGACACCGGATGTCAGTACCGGCCCTATCGATTGGTTGTTGGGTTGTTGATTGGATCATTGATCAGCTGAATTCACACGCTGAGGCCTCGTCTGCTTGCAGGAGGTTCACTCAGTTGAAATGTAAATGTGACCTAACAGGATCTTAATCATAAGATCGTCTGAGAGTCACTGGCATCATTTTGTCCTCAGGATGCTTTGTTGGACGAAGACAGACTTTTCACAGAAAGTCACTCACGTCTCTGCAGGATGTAAGAAGCAGAGTGAAGTGAAGTCCAATGGAACTAGTTCATTGATTTGATTGAAACGGACTGAGAGATGATTTAAAACAAAGTTGATTAAAGCTTTAAATTATTCAATAACAATATTAATAATCTGCAGCAGGAGGTGCTTTAGGGCGGGGCTACATGCTGATTGACAGGTCTCTTCCATGTACTCCGTCATTTCGGCCTCCTCAGTCCTTATTTGCTGACTTCCTGTTAATCGGTTGATTGACGTCCACTTCTTACACACAGTGTGTGTTTGCGTCCAACGTTCCTCCCACTGAGGTTGCGAGGAGCATTTATGGAACATGGAAACATCTTGTTATTGAAAAATGTCTTCTACGATGTTTTTTTTTACCATTTGTTCCGGTTTCTAAACACTATTTCATTTGTTTCATCGTTCTCATCCTTCGGCGGTGAAGTGAGAGCGCGGTGCTGGAGGTCCATTCGCTCAGCTTTCTGCTGCGTTAGGGTTCATCTTCATCATCATCGCCCCCTCCATGGAATCCCCTCATCCACTGCAGTGGGGTCTGAGGGTCCGCCCCTCTCGCTCCTGGTCCTGGTCCTGGTCCTGGTTATGGCCCTGGTCCTGGTTCTTGTCTTGGTCTTGGTTTGTGACCTGGTTATAACCCTGGTCCTGGTTCAGTTCATGGTCCTGGAACTGTCCCTGGTTCTGGTCCTGGTTTTGGTCTTGGTTCTGGCTTTAGTTCTAGACCTGGCCCTGGTTCTGGCCCTGCTCCTGGTTCTCGTCTTGGTCCTGGTTCTTGACCTGGTTCTAACCCTGGTCCTGGTTCTGCTCATGGTCCTGGACCTGTCCCTGGTCCTGATGCTGGTCCTGTTTTTTGTCTTGGTTCTGGTTTTAGTTCTGGACTTGTCCCTTGTTCTGGTCCTGGTTTTGGTCTTGGTTCTGGCTTTAGTTCTGGACCTGGCTCTGGTTCTGGCCCTGGTCCGGGTTCTTGTCTTGGTCTTGGTTCTGGCTTTAGTTCTGGACCTGTCCCTGGTTCTGGTCCTGGTTTTGGTCTTGGTTCTGGCTTTAGTTCTGGACCTGGCTCTGGTTCTGGCCCTGGTCCGGGTTCTTGTCTTGGTCTTGGTTCTGGCTTTAGTTCTGGACCTGTCCCTGGTTCTGGTCCTGGTTTTGGTCTTGGTTCTGGCTTTAGTTCTGGACCTGGCTCTGGTTCTGGCCCTGGTCCGGGTTCTTGTCTTGGTCTTGGTTCTGGCTTTAGTTCTGGACCTGTCCCTGGTTCTGGTCCTGGTTTTGGTCTTGGTTCTGGCTTTAGTTCCGGACCTGGCTCTGGTTCTGGCCCTGGTCCGGGTTCTTGTCTTGGTCTTGGTTCTGGCTTTAGTTCTGGACCTGTCCCTGGTTCTGGTCCTGGTTTTGGTCTTGGTTCTGGTCCCGGTCCTGGTTCTACGTAGGGCTTCCCCGTATCAAAAGCGCCCTGAGCGGATCTCTTGTCTTGTGACCCCCAGAATGAGTCATCGTCTTCATCCACGTTGAAGCTGAATGTCGCTCTTGGTCTTTCATCTCCTCTGTGAGTCACCGGCGTCGACCTGCGCGACAGGAAGCCGCTGGCGGCGATGGGCGGCTTCCTCCCGTCCTCGCTCCGCGGTGACTGCGGGATGAAGGTCACCGCTCTGCTGTGACGGGACTCGTCGTAGCTTGTCGAGTGTTGAATCAGAAAATAAAAGAGCGAGAGGAATGTGCTTTCAGGGCCGTGATCGAGTGTTTGAAATAATTCGACAGCCTTGATGTTTCTCCCAGAACATCAGAACACACAAGATGCTGCACGGGTTTATTTTCATGGTCTTTTTGAGCACATCTGCTGATATGAGCTCGTGCGACTTGTGCTTCACAGCCTCCTGCTGACTCTATTTCAATGCTCTAACAGTAAACTCTGGGTCACTTCGACACAAAGATCTGCAGCTTCTTTCTCCATCTTCCCAACATTTTACCGGCGGCGGGTAAATGTCGTCGCAGTGTCATGGGCGTGAGAACAGAAGCTCACGTAGCCACGCCGTCCCGACCTCGTCTAGTGTGCTGATATCTGACACCGTTAACATGATCGGCCGCTGTGCTTCGTGCTTGAGAGACAATCACCTGACGCGATGAGACAAAGAGATGAAATTCAAACTTTCAGTTTAATGTTGAAAACACAAAGTGTACATTTATTATCCGTCGCTCAGCCAAACTTAACAATGTGCTAAACAAATTCAACAAAAAGTTGTGTTCAAGGTACAGTGTATTTAGGGGATCTATCCAAAGACATTGAGTAAATTATCAACAAGTTTCCTTTTCAGGAAACCTGGATTTTGTTTTGTTTCCTTGTATCTACATACACAGTTATTCTTTTCTAGTCCGCCACCATGTTTGTAAAGTAATCTGTTTGGTCTTTTCACTCCAAAGAAAGTGCGCTATGAAATGTACATGCTTCCATGAATAACGTTAATATAAGAATTAAGTATAAGAATGTATTCCAATAAGTATGTCACATGTATTTACTCTCATGTGTTGTCTGATGGCTTAAAGAAGTCAGTTAACCCGCCTGTCCGTGTGTCCTTGGGCAAGACACTTAACCCACATTGCTCTTGCGGCTGTGAGTGTTAGTTACTGACGGCGGGTGTCACTGCGTGTGGTTCTCCTGTCATCCGTGGGTGAATGATGTCATGTAGTGATACAGTCCATAAGGATACAGATTTGGTCTAAAAACATGCTTTTTATCAAGGTATGTTCACAACAGCAATCCACAAAACATGCAGACTCGCCCCTGAACCCGACAACACAACACGTGTGTGTGGAGCAACGACTTTGAGTGACAGGTGAGCAGCTGAATGACGCTCGACCCGAGTCGTCCGATTTCAGCTCACTGTTGCATCGTCTCTCCGGAAAGGCACGAGGAGCTTGTGGGCGCAAAGTCTGAACTTCTGATCCCTCACGCTATAAATGATGACATTCCAGCAACTGTTGGTGGCTAAAATCCAGAAGGCAAAGAAGGAAAAGTTGCACCATTTATTCCCCAAAACGTTTCCGACCACGAAGACGGCGATGGGGGCGAAAGACGCGGTGAACGCCACGGTCAGCGTCCCGATGGTTTTGGCCGCTTTGATGTCAGAGAAGGTGGGTTTGGTGGTGCTTTGGTGGTCCCTCTCGGCCAGCTGCTTCCTCCGCCTGGAGTGCTGCCTGATGCTGGACATTGAGACCACGTTGATGACCACCGTCCCACCGAGGAGGGTGAAGTCAAACACCGGGAAGAGCAGCAGGATGTTCCAGGCCGGGCTCGGGAACTCTCCGATGGTGCCCAGCGCGTAGTTGCACATCCGGCTGCAGGAGTTGTACTCCAGGACGATTTCGCCGCTGAAGACCATGGGAGACACCGCCAAGAAGAAGCTCCCCACCCAGGAGAGGACGATGAGGATCGTAGTCCTTTTCCGCGTGATCACGGAGCCCTTGTGCAGCGGCCTCAACACGGCGATGCTCCTCTCGATGGTCAGCAGGAAAATGGTGGTGATGGAGACCAGGGTGCAGCCGGCGAAGACGGGGCCGATGACGTTGCACGGGTGGAAACTCGCCGACTGCGAGTTATGCAAGGTCCACTCCGGCGCCGAGTCGGTCGCCATGAGGTGGACCTCGGCGTAGACGGAGAGCGGCACCACGAACATCCCCACCGCCAGGTCGGCGACGGCGAGGGACGCCTTCAGGTACCCCTGCGGCGTGTGGAAGTGTTTGGTCCCGAGAACCACCGCCAGAGTCACCAGGTTGCCGAACAAGATGGCGAGGATCAGCAGCGCCATGAAGACCACCATGAGGACTCTGTTGGCCAGAGTGCAGCAGCACACGGTGCAGCGCGCCGGTTCGGTTTGGTCCATGACGGTCGGAGTGCCGGTACCGATCATCGGCTGAACCCGACGCTGCAACGATGGTAACCTGAAGTTAAAAGCAACAGAGACACTAAAGTCACACAACTGGTGTTTTTACCACAAATAAAAGGAGCAAAGAGAGAGTAATGGATGGATGGATGGGTTGTTGATGGTTGGATGAAGGATGCATGATGATGGATGGGTTGTTGATGGTTGGATAAAGGATGCATGATGATGGATGGGTTGTTGATGGTTGGATGAAGGATGCATGATGATGGATGGGTTGTTGATGGTTGGATGCATGATGATGGATGGGTTGTTGATGGTTGGATGAAGGATGCATGATGATGGATGGGTTGTTGATGGTTGGATGCATGATGATGGATGGGTTGTTGATGGTTGGATGCATGATGACGGATGGGTTGTTGATGGTTGGATGAAGGATGCATGATGATGGATGGGTTGTTGATGGTTGGATGCATGATGATGGATGGGTTGTCGATGGTTGGATCAAGGATGCATGATGATGGATGGGTTGTTGATGGTTGGATAAAGGATGCATGATGATGGATGGGTTGTTGATGGTTGGATGCATGATGATGGATGGGTTGTTGATGGTTGGATGAAGGATGCATGATGATGGATGGATTGTTGATGGTTGGATGAAGGATGCATGATGATGGATGGGTTGTTGATGGTTGGATAAAGGATGCATGATGATGGATGGGTTGTTGATGGTTGGATGCATGATGATGGATGGGTTGTTGATGGTTGGATGAAGGATGCATGATGATGGATGGAGGGATGATGGATGTGTGACGCATGGGTAATGGATAGATAGATAATGTGAAATGGATGGGTGATGGATGATGGATGGATGATGGACAGCTGGATGGGTTGTTGATGGATGAAAGATGAGTGATGACGGATAGATGATGTAAAATTGATGCATGATGGATAGATGATGGATGACGCATCCAATGATGGAAGGAGGATGGATGGATGATGGATGGATGGTGGACTCTACCAACATCAGCAGGAGGACAGATGACATCATAATCCGGCCTTCAAAAACAGCTGACGTAGTAAACAAATCACAGCTGGCCATGGGGGCGTCTTTAATCCGGTTGAAGCGGGTCCCAAACATCCGTCAATGAATCTAATTTTATAAATATTTAACAGCCAGCTTGCTTATTTAGTGTTGAGGATCAGCAACATTTACACCAGCTTTTAAAAGCCTTTCACAGAGCACAATTTGATTTAAAATATCCTGCTTATTAATACTGTTCAGTCAAAATGTCCATATTTCTTAAATAAATGTTAAATAAAATGTAAACGTAGCTCTCTGTGTGTAGACAAATACAAAGACGCAGCTTCGGGCTCTGCTGCCGTACCGTGTTTGTCTTTTCACTCGTCGTATCCTCCAGCTTTTGTTTCCCTTCCCATCCGTCCGCTGAAAAGACCAAAAGATAAATAAAACCCTCGTCTCTGCGTCTCACTGGACACTTTAAACACGTGACAGTGACATTACTGAACACAACTCATCATTAATAACTTATTACACGTCTCTGCATTCCAGTGAGACTCTCTCCAGAAGCAGATTTTATACACGATGACAGAAGGTAAAGTCACACACTTACAGTCAGTTCGAATATAACAGAATAAATCTAAATCAATAACAAATCGACTCACTTCCGTCTGTCGAGCTCCTCAGTATTTCCCTTCTGACAAAGAGTCTGTAGTGACGGCGAGGAGGTGGACGAGGAGACGCTCGAAGTGTCTCCACTGGCTGAGGGTGCTGATGACAGAGGACCCCCCCCCCCATCCCTCACTGGGTGTCAGAGGATGAGGATGGTGGTTGAAGAGTAGCAGCCCTCCTCCTCCGAAGCCTCTCGCTGCATCATGCAGAGGCTCCTCGCTGCTGCTGACCGGCTTCAAAGTTTCCTTTTCTCCTCGGTGACGTTGTGGCTTCCCCGTGAATCACCCGGACGTTTACGTGCATATTTGTAAGGCAACGCAGTCACATGATCACATGCCGCATGACTGCAATAGAGACGCATGCAGGGGGGGGGGGGGGGGACACATTTTCTGATCATCTTTAAAAACAAAAACCCAATCAACCGCTCCCACCTGGAGAGCTCGTTCACCCAAAGTGCTCCATAGCAGTTGCAGTGTCAGTGAGCCACAAAACACCGAAAAGTCACAAGGAAGTGGAATTTAAATGTATAGACAAACAGACAACAGCGTTTAGACAAATTCAACGTGCACGTGGTGCCAGAACATTCCAGCTGCCTTCGCAGAGAATGTGGATCTGCTAAACGAGGTCCACCTTTGTGGAGTTACACAGTCTGCTGCTTTGACTGCTCCGTTTATTAAAATGAAGAGGAGGCGGGGCCTACCTGCCTGCCGACGTTTTCCTCCGAGTAGATTTACAGGGAAATAAACATATGGTGCAAATTATTTTTGAGATTGTGCAGCAGGTTTGTGTTTTCATTCTACCAGAGAGGAATAATCCTCATAACTTATTAATTTGCCCCCATGTGTATTAACGACGCCCTCGTGTTTGTGTGTGTGTGTGTGTGTGTGTGTGTGTGTTCTCCCTGTTGACTATTTAATGTTAAATTAAATAAATAAATAATAAATAAATATTTAATTAATTAATAAATATTAAAATAGGACAAAACAAACTGTCGACTCTTCCTTTGAGTCAGTGAGACGGCTGGAGAACAAAACAAATCATCACCGTTATTATTTTGCACACACGGTCACATTTTGGGAGCGGACAGCTGAAGTAGCAGGTGTGATGAGGAAGAACCCACTGCATCCACGGAAAGAACACACACACAATTTCACAGACACACACCATCACATCTTCAGAATAGATTTTATTACTGAGCAAAGACGCAGAATCATTTCACCGTTGCCATGACAACAGAAAACAGCGATTGACGTCCACCTGGAGGTTCAAAACATCCTCTACTGGACGAAAATACAGTAAAATAATAATAATAAAAGAATTCAGGTGAAATTTTGCGGGCACAACGAGACCCAGTAGGGAAATGGACAGCTGTGTGTTTTATATGTTTTATCATTTTTATAGTGGGAAATAAGACGTCTTCTTTTCATATAAGAAAACTAAGGTGTCTTCTCTTAATATGGAGGAATATAAAACCAGAAGAAAATACTTGTTGAAGTGAATAATCACATAATCAAGTGGAAAAAGATGTTAATCAAGACTGAAACAAGAAAAATACAAAAGCTTTCATCGACAGATTCCCCATTGGAATTTAAGTGGTTTCTGTTATCCAACAAAATAGAGCTTTAACCAGCGTGATGAAAACTTTAGCACGGCGGTCACTTCCGGTTTGGTGTGTGTGTGCGTGCGTGCGTAACTAAATTGTGCGGCTCCAATGCAGACAACATGGTGAGTTTTCTTTTGTTTTAATCGGAATTATGCGAAAATACCACCGAGGTCATTCAGACGCACCTGAGGAGATGCGCTCTCTGCACAACTTGCCACTTTTTAATACATTGTATTTGTGTCCAGGTGACGGAGAATAAAACACCACTGAGAGAAAGCGAAGAGGAGGCCGCGTGGCTCTTTATTTGACTGTAGTTTGGCGTAATTTGAGGCCGCAGCGGGTCCTGTTCTCCTCCGATCCGGGATCAGGTCTCCACCCAGTGCGCTGCGTTCACGGGGCGTGGGAATAAGTGAGCAGAGCATTTGGTGCCGCTTGTTGGGACTCGCTCCGATGCGTCAGGACGCAGTGAAGAACTTCTGCTCCTTCACTCCCGCGAGAAACGCGAGGAGATCTGTCCCAACGCGCCGAGTTATTTATCAAAAAGAGATCTTGATCTTCACAGTGCTGCTCCCACATCGGAGGATTAGAAGTTCTTATTAGTCATTCGAGAAGAAGGGCGGTAAAGCAAACCTCTACAGAAGTATTTGCTCCCTGATTTAAACAGGGCTCTCACTCACGCCACACATCCAATTCCTCACAACAAGAAGTCGGACTCCGGTCCGACCCCCCCGACAAAATCTCACTCCAAGTTTACTTGAAAACTTGAGAGCCCTGGACTCAAATAATAAATAAATGTATAATTCTTGTTGCTGATCGGTGCAAATACTTTGGTTAATGTTTTTCCACCGATATAATGTTATTAGCCGGAATAAAATAAACACTGCTGAAATACTGCTCGTCCGGGAAATGAGAACATGTTACTACATTTGAAATGTGTCGACGAGAGCTACAAAATAAGATATTAATTATTATGAATTACAAACTTTTATAAATAGAAATACTAAAACTTAACTCTGACCCACTGCGCAATGTATGCTTTTACCATATAGCCAATAAAAATACCCCAAAAGGGATGTCAAATATTTCAATACCCCTTCCCTTGTTGTTGTTTTACGTTGCTTGGATTACGTAAAAGTTTGAGCGTGAGATTAGAGTTGTTAAAAAAAGAGCACCGACGTTGATATCCTACTACATCGAAGCGAGCAGCTGAGTACTCGTATTTCCCGACTGTCCAGCGTGTGCCCTGAACGCGGCGCTGCCATGTTGTCGTCCGTTTGGTCGGTCGGAGCTTCCAGCCGCGGTCGCTGTCTGCGGTCTCTGAAGGGGGGAGAGGCACTGCTTCACAGCCACTATCTGGAATTACAACCGGGCGTCAGGTCGCCGACTAAAGCCATCGGAGCGACAGAGCAGCCGTCGCGTGTGTAAGTCTATTCTTTCTCTACTTTACAAACTTTGCCGCAGTTATGCCACTCGATGCTAAAGGCTAGCTTGAAGCTCCCTCCGTGTGTCGCTGCTACTTTTCCCCATTCATGCTAACGGCTAACTAGCTCACAGAAGCTAGCGGGGTTGAAGTCCTTCACTTCCTTCACGCTTCTTTAAAGGTGTCAACTTTGAGGTGGAGATACCCGGATGTGTATGGGGGGGCGTCAGAATATCGCGTAGCTTCGATGCAAGTAGCAACGAATGAGTTTTGGCATGCTAACAGCTTTGCTAGCGCGGCTAACTGACGTCAAAGTTGGTCGATAACTCTGAAAGTCCACGAGGAGACTTCAGATAATGTTGTTGGCCGAAAGTGTGAATATTTATGTCTATAAACTGAGACGTTAACTCGCGATGACTTTACGTGCCTCTCTCTTCGCTCGGTGTGTTAAAAGCGTTATAGTTTGGTCAATTACGACACTTCTCGACGGACTAAAACGCACCATTCGTGTGGATTGTGAGTACTAATGAGTACTTTTCAAAGTAACGTTACGGCGAAGTTGAGTGTCTGTGCGCCCCGCCCACCTGCACGCCACTGCACAGGTAAGCAGTAAGGTCTCAGGTGACCTTTCCACCGTTTAAGTAGGCTGTTTTAACTCGAGGTCAGATTTGTCTGAAGGCCTTTTCACTGGAACTCTCTCGTGTGTTTGGGCCAAAGGTCAAAGGTCGTTCACATTTAGTTTACCCAGCTGGCTTTAATCTGACCTAAAACAGGCTTTCTAATCAGTTTGTTTTTTTCATTTCCAATCATTTTATTGGAAAAAAACAAATTACACACATAAGGCTTGTTAGACATAAAAATATGGAAATGCTTTATTTAGTTCTACTTACTATTAGTTTAGTAGTACTATTACTACTACAGTATCTAATTTATATTCCATTTTCCTCTTTCTTTAATTATATTCTTGTTTTTTTGCAGCACTGTGGCTGTGTTTTAATGACCCCTTAATGTTTATTTGATGTCAAAGCTCTTACCTAACCGGACAATAAACGTGCAATGAGGCGTCGCTGCATTGAAGTGCTTGTGGTAATGAGACTGAAACCACCCTGTAGGGGTCAGTTTCTGTTTTAAAGCTGCTGCCTGAGGCCTTTAATGACGTAACCGCTGTCCCACGTGACTCACCTGGTTGCTTAGCCAGTAACGGGCATCCAACCTGTGACCTTCCTGGTTTATGAGCCCTGACTACCGGATATTTATTTTATAATTGTACTGATAATACTGTTTGTGTTTCATGTTGGGCTGAAAAGTGAGCTGCTTTTCACTCACTTTACATCTTCAGATAATCAATTAACGGGGATTTAAGAACAGAGATCAGAGAGAGTCAAGAAACCTCCAGACTGAAGAGTCCGGCGCTCGTGTCGTGCTGTGGAACCAGTTCTGCCACAACTAAACCGGTTTAGGCCGCGAGAAGAGAACTACTTGTCGGATAATCCCCCCCCCTCCAGGTTCTTCTCCCTCCTGTCATCCAACACATAATCCAACATGTGCCTGTTTATAAATGGATGCAGATTAGACGCGTAAGAGGAGCAGGTTACTTTCCGTGTGACGCGTCAGGTGGTTCTCAGGTAAATGGAGCGGGGAGCGCTTCATTCGATTGCGCTTGTGTGTGATTGGCTTCTTGGATATAAGCAGTGGAGGCCCTAATAAGGGCCGTCCCTGAGGACTTGCCACATACGGACACTTCTGCTTTCAATCTGGCTGCAACGCTTATTTAACAACAGCTTGTGTCGTAGTAAGTCCCACTTTCACTTCTTTATTTTGCTTCTCATTCAGAGAGAAACGCTGAGGACGACGACACGTCTTCTCCACATATGAACACGTGTTCTCTTACTTGTGTCTTAGCGGCGACCATCACGCTCTAAATCGCATTAAATAAGAAAACCTCCGTGTCTTTGGGCCGAAAACATTATGTGAGAAACTCAACATTGTTCTTCCCTCATGCGTCCCGTCAGGACTCCCAGTAGAAACTCCAGAACCAGTAAGGCCTTAACCTTCCATCGGGTGGAGGGTTACTTTGTATGTTAGTACGTGGTGACATGTTGGAATGAATGTGTACTGGGAGGAGGTGAACGCAGCGGTTGCTAGGCAGGATAAGCGCCTCCTGCTGGTTGCTAAGCAGAACAACATCTTCAGCACAAACACATATTTGAGAAAAACATTACGGCCGATCCAGGCTTGTCTTGCAAAGAGGACGGTTTCCACGGTTACCGGCAGGTTTGTGGGGCTGTTCAGGTCCGTGTTTTACTGAACTTCTCACGGTGAAGCTTGACGGGACGTTATGAACACAGGAACATTCTATAAACAATTAAGAAAAGCTGCTACAGAAATACTACAAACCACTTGAGTTCATATTCTTTTACAACCGTCAATAAAGGATTATTTAAAAAATCAATGGTTTTTAGTAACTTTGAGTAACCCTTTGAACCGATGATTTTAAGATATTATTTAGAATATTCTAAAGTAAATCATTAATAATCGACAATGAGGCTTTACTCTTTCACTCTGATTCGGATTCAGAACCACCAACAAACAGCCTTTTCATTTTGTGCCTCTGCTCTTTTTCTGAATTGTTCAAAATCAACGGAAGCATCTCTGCGGCTCGTGTTGTTGGATAAAAGCTGCTGGATTCATACTATGAGCATAATAACAAATAGTGATTGAGCTTGTCTAACCTTTATAAGATAACAAATTCATCGTTTAAGTCCTCTTAAATGTTGTTTTTTTTAAAAAATTTTAAATATTGACCTTTGAAAAAGAAAAACAACGTGCACTTGTAGAAGTAATAAAATATTAGTTTTGTGTATGTACAAACATACAGTCTATTTTCCTCTTGGGTGGATGCCACTCTGCCTGTGATGACTGCGGTTGGGTTCTGCCGGCTGTGTTCCCCTCGGGGTCTGTGTGCAGATCACTGGGCATCTACCGGCGACTTAGCGTTCATTTAGCTCTGCGGTTTGTGTCGAGACGGACGAGAGACCAAAGCGCCTGACAGGCTTGTTGCGTTGCCGGGGGTTAACCGTGGTTACCGGTGGTTACCAGGGTCACATTACTCCCACTGCCGCCCGGTGTCTTTATAGAAGAAGTGAAACCTTTTAGTTAGTTTTTATGTTTCAGTGCCGTGTTCTTCAAATATAGATCTCCTAGTCCGTCCAAGATGGTGAACACACCTTAATTGTCAGGTTTAGGGCTGCAACTAAAGATTATTTTGATAATTGATTAATCGATTAAAAACAACATTAAACCACTTTTTAACCCTTCATTCTAAAACAGAGCTGCAAATTCACATTGCAAAAATACTTCAGAAAGTACAAGTTGCTCCTTGAAGATAAGAATTTATAAAAATAAAGAAAAATACAAATCAGAAAATTTAACGTCAGAATTTGTTCTCTACACTCACAGACGACACTCAAAGTGTATAAATGTATACACCCCATCTAAGTACAGCTAAAAAACAACCACGTGCTATGAGATGAATTTCAAATGGCATTTGTAAATAAATGTATTAAAGGCGTCTTAGTTGCCGCGCTGGTTTAATGGATCACAGTGTAACACTTATAACACCTACTACCGTAAAACCCACAGTATGTACACTACCGTATGTGACAGCACTAAAAGGTACAACACACACAAATACATTGGTCAACAATAACCAAAAATATAAACAAGACAACGGATTGAAAAATAAATCCAAAAGAGGCGAGTGAACAAAAACGTGTCTTAGTCGTGCTAACTGCTTTACTGTCGTTGTTAGCGAGCTAACGCTAGCTTGTTGCCTGCTGGAGGCTCTTTATTTTCCTCACGTCAAAAACATCACATTACAGGTCATTTAGCTGATGCGTTTATCCAAAGCGACCTACATTACATTTTTAACCCGTGGCTTTTTACATTTTTCCTGGGGAGCAATTAGGGGTTTGGTGTCTTCAGGCTCAGGGACACTTCTTTCCTCTGTCGGTTCGCCTTTTTATCTCTGCTCCGCGCGCATCTCCGCAACTCATTGAGTGACGTAATAATTGCGCGACACAACGAATCAATAATGATATTCATTCGATTTGTTTTGGCAACTAGTCAGGTTGAAGTTATTCAAGGAGCTAGCAATGTTAGCTTACCGCTAAGAGCTAACCAATGGCGCTTCAGTTGCTTGTGATGCGTTCAGGCTCTGCTCAGGTTTTAGGCGTGCAGCGTGTTCTCGGTGTTCTTCAGTCTTCCCTTCGAATGCAGCCTCTGTGTCTTCGGGTGTTTTCAGAGAAGTCTGATCTCTCTCTGCGTCTCCAGGTGAGCTGAAGATGGTGGACCGGCTTGCCAACAGCGAGGCCAACTCCAAGCGCATCGCGGTGGTGGAGGGCTGCTTCGGCGCCGCCGGCCAGCCGCTCGCCATCCCCGGCCGCGTGCTGATCGGCGAGGGCGTCCTCACCAAGCTGTGCCGCAAGAAGCCCAAAGCGCGGCAGTTCTTCCTCTTCAACGACATCCTGGTCTACGGCAACATCATGATCCAGAAGAAGAAGTACAACAAGCAGCACATCATCCCGCTGGAGAGCGTCACCATCGACAAGGTGCCGGACGAGGGCGACCTGCGCAACGGCTGGCTCATCAAGACGCCCACCAAGTCCTTCGCCGTGTACGCCGCCACCGCCACTGAGAAGTCCGAGTGGATGAACCACATCGGCAAGTGCGTGGAGGACCTGCTGCTGAAGAGCGGCAAGGCGCCCACGGGCGAGCACGCCGCCGTGTGGGTGCCCGACTCGGAGGCCACGGTGTGCATGCGCTGCCAGAAGGTGAAGTTCACGCCGGTCAGCCGGCGCCACCACTGCAGGAAGTGCGGCTTCGTGGTGTGCGGGCCGTGCTCGGAGAGGAAGCACCTGCTGCCCAGCCAGTCCTCCAAGCCCGTGCGCGTCTGCGAGTTCTGCTTCGTGCAGCTGACGGCGGAGGGGGCGGCGGCGCGCTCGGACTCCCTCGGCCGCCTGGGGTCAAAGTTCCACAACATGTCGGACGACGACGACGATGACGACAGCAGCGACTGAGGATCCTTCTTCCTGTTCTTCTCTGCCCGAGTCACTTCGAACCAAATACACGTGACCTCCTCCTCTCGTCTCGGGACTCCTGATTGGACGATGAGTCACTACAGAAGCTAACGGTCGAACCCTTCCTCCTCCAACTATTACTTCCTGCCCAGACCCCCTAAAGGGCTCCTTGTGTCGGGGGGGCATGCTGGACCCTTCGTCCGCCGTCACTCCGGATGGTTCGTTATTCATTTTAGACGTCGGTTTCTATTTCTCTATTTTGTCAAAATGTAGAGATTTATTTTTCTAAATAACAGAGTAGAAGCCGAAAATCCACCGCTCGCCTTCCCCCCTCCCTCAAGAGAGAGAGGGAACATCAGCAGCAGCTTTCAACCAGGGAAATGGACCAGCACGCCGTGTGCCCCCCCCCCCTCAACCCCGCAGGTTTCAGTCTAATAGTTTGCGCCAAATGTGTGTATAATTTTATAGTTCTTAGTTGATTTACCATCAGGTCTGTCAGGTTATTTATATTTGATTTAATCATCACACAAAAAATCCCAAGTAAAAAGTTGTCGTCGATGCAGGCAGCCAATCAAATTGAGCGGGAGGCGGGCTTTACCGCCTCACTTCCTGAGAGACGCCGGTCTTTATATTAGCCGGGTTTTTTTTTTCACAATGAGCTACATCGTGTTTCTTCTCCACGACAACCGTTATCTATATTATATATTATGAATAATATTACTTTACCTTTAGTCGTCTCAGACCAGCCCAACTGATTGTTTCCATGACGACGCTGAGATGATGGTTGAGCCTCCTTCATCACTAGAGGAGAATTGAAATCCAGGTGTTTAATGATGTCAGAGATGGATCCTTCCTTCCGCCTCGATTATCTGCAGGATTCATCGTTGACGCTTTCAAACGTTTATTTTTTGCTGTTTTTATCTCCACTTTCTTTAAAATCCCATCGGCTTTTTACAGGTTTAATGTTGATGGAATCAGAACTAACAGCTGTCCTGATGAAGATGATGACGATGGAGGACTGCATGTCAGTTGTTCCGATGACTTAGACTTTTTCTCAGTGACTTTAATCCTTGTTTTTGTTTGTACATTTGTACAGAATTAGGTTTTGTTTTGTTTCTGTTGTACAGTTATGATCGGCTCTCAAATTACGTTGTGTCATAATTCTTGCTGTTAAATTTATTTGACTAAACGTTTGTTAAATCTGGAGCTTTTCTGCTCCTTCTGAGAAACCTAAATAAACACAAAGCGGAGGGATTTACGGGCTTCCCAGAGTGCACATGAACGCACCGTCTGTCTCCTCACGTTAATGATCTTTTCAGTTCTAACTAAATTTTCTTGTTAACTTTGTTTGTTTTAACTGAAGGGGGCGGGGCTTTACTTCTCTATGGCGAGGAACTACATCAGGGGTGTTTCAGGGTGCTGCTCCCAGCACCCTTATCTCCTCACTGGGGGGGGTCGTCCAAAGTTTCCTTAAGCCCCGCCCCCCGAGGCCCAGCGCCATCCTTGTCAACGCAATGATGCAAAGTCAGCGTTTAGTGTGTGTGGGACGGACTGTACGACTACAAGCTGCTGGAGGTCTGAATTAGTGCAAGTCAACGGGTCCTCTCCTGATCCTCAAATAACAACCAATGGAAGTCAACGGCACGAAAACCACAAATTACAGCTGCATTTCATTGAGTCGAGTGTGTAAACGGGATGTTGTTTTGTTGATTTGTTGTTTAATGTTTTGTCTTTGTTGTCATTTTTTCTCTTTAGTTTTATCTTGTATTTTGTAAACAAAAAGGGCTTGAATCAGAATGTAACCCAGAATATCATTGTTTGATACTAATTCCTTCAGAAATCTTTGAGTATATATTATATATAAATGCTTTGCTTACAGAACGGAGGTGTTTTGGTGTTTTCTTAATTCAGGTCTGTTTAAGTTAAGAGAAAAAATCTTTTTACCAACTAGACTTAATCTAAAATCCAACAAACTGGGATTGCTTGACTATTTCTTTGGATTTTTAATCATAACTAAAAACAATAATGAATGTCTGAGAGAACAAAAGAATGATCAATAAAATAACCTTTAGACATAAATCGCACAAACTAAATGAATGTGATTTAACACTTGAATATATAACTAAGAACTATTTACTTTACACACACACACACACACACTGTGTGTATATGTGTGTGTATATATATATATATATATATATATATAGGCACGGTTGGCAAAGGAAATTAAAATTATTTTAATTAAGTAAAAATAGTAATGCTAACAAAACAGTCCTGCATCCAAAACAGTACTTTAGATAAATATTAAACGTTAGCTTCTAAATATCTTTAATAAAAGATAGTTTGCAGACGTTATCTCACATGGATTCAAAATGTTTCCACAGTGAGTCACTGCTTTAAATATTAAAATGACTGTAAATGAAGAGGATTTGGCGGTTGGGTGAGCTAATGGAGGATAATAGCAGTAATCACACAGGTTATTTTAAAGGCATGTTAATCATACATTACACAACTGCTGGATGATGATGATGATGAAGGTCACTCAGCGGTCACATTTTCTGCAGCAGTTATGAAGTGTTACAATTTCCACAGAACTGCTTCTCTTCAAATATATTCATTTTCCTCTGAGGCCAAAAGTTCTTCTACCGATGAGAGTGTGATTACACTTTTATTTAGATTAAAGGTTTAATATTCAACATTTCCCCATAATGTCCATAAGAAGACTGGACCTGCGTACATATTGTAATGAGTTTAGGTAAAGTTACATTTTATTTGGTCATATTTCCATATAATTGGTTAACAAATTGCATTAAAAAGCTTAACATGTTGTTGCATTGTGTGTGTGTGTGTGTGAGAGAGACTAACTTTTTCCTCTGTCAGGAATACAATGGTGGCTTTAGTGAAATATTATATATATATATATAATATATAAAATATATATTATATATAAAATATATATATATATATATATAATATATAAAATATATATTATATATAAAATATATATATATATATATATATATATATATATATATATAATATATATATAGGTCCAATATTTTAAAACTTGAATATATATATATTCAGGTTTTAAAATATTGAACCTTTATTATAGTAGACGAATCCCTATGATATTCCCAGAATAAATATTAGAAATATCATTAAATTATGCTTCATGCATTGGATTTATCTGTTGAAAGGACATTTATTGTTTGGACACTTTCTAGACTTTTTCGTGACCTTTTTGACCTCCAGAGAATATTGAACAGTGACTCATGAATGAACTCAGGCTCCTTTCGTTACATTTTCATTACAAACTTTATTTTCATCCCTCTTTAATCTTTCTCTTCTCATTGGACTTTGATGTTCCGTTCTTCACTGTGACCCGTCGATCCAGTCCCACAGGTGGACCGACCCGTCCGAGGCGGCGGAGAGCAGCGTCCGAGGCCGCTCGGGGTGCCAGACGTGGGCGGTGACGAGGACGGCGGCGGCAGCGGGCTGTGAAGAAACGGCGTGCCCGCGGTGCTCAAACAGCGGCGGGACGTCCCGTGGCTCAGTCGGCCAGGCCGAGGTGTCGTAGATCCGGACGGCTGCACCGAAACCTGCACGGAGAGACGGGGAATCGAACTGACGGGTCACGTCTGGGAGGTTGATCCAAAAATGTGTGGATTTGTAATAAATAAGATCGTAGCAAAAGTTTATATGAGCAACTTTTCTCTCTAGCTTCATTTTTATACAAGTCAATGTTTGCCTTTGTACGGGACAAAGCTAACCCTTCCCTTTGTTTCCAGTCCCTATGCTAAGCTAACTAGCTGGTTAAACTCACCCGACACCGCGATGCAGCCGTCCAGCGCCGGGGCCCACGACACGCCCCCCTCCGGGCCACGGCCCCCCGGCGGGACCTCCAGCCGAGCCCGGCCGGCGGCCCCCCCGGGGCTCCTCGTGTCGGACACCACGGCCCGCCCGCACGCCGACAGCCTGACGACGGCGCCGCCAGGGGACGCCTCCGTCTGCCAGAGGGCGGGGTCACCCGGGGACGTCGGTGGGGGGTGGAGCCGAGGCGGGGCGGGAGTCCGGGTGTCGGCCACGTAGACGTTCCCGTTGGAGCAACCGGCGAGGAAGACCGCGTCGCCCACGAAACGCAACGAGCTCAGAGGTTCGTCCGAGTCCGTCTCTGTGCGTTCATCACAGAGCGTTATGGCCACGCAGACAGACGCTGCGCTGGAATGTTTTACCGTCACGGGTTCATAAACTCTTGTTACGTGTAACTGCGAGCGTTACCCAGCGTGTAGAGGACCTGACCCGAGGTCAGCTCAGTCAGACGCACGTCGCCGCTCGCAGCGCCGTGAAGAACCTGAGAGGAGCGTGTAGCCGCGACCCTGCAGACTGCGCCTGGTAAGCTCCTCCTCCTCTGGTTACTCCTCCCCTTGACACGCCCCGTCAACTTGATCGCGTCTGTCATTGGACGAAGAGACGCAGTTTTTATTCCACATTATATTATGAATTTTAGGCATTTCTTATTGACTTTCTATACTATGACCTGTTTTATTAAAGTTTACGAGATAATGTATATTATTACTTTTCCTATTTCATTTTAAATTGTTTTGTATTCTGGAAACTTCAACGTCAAATTATCTTCTGTTGACTGGAACTAACCGCTGTCGTCTCCTCCCACGCTCCACACCTGCAGGTCGGAGGTCAGCCCGTCGTTGGTGACGATGCACCTGCAGGAACAGCGTGACGTGAATCCAGGAAACACTTCAAAGTTTTACTAAATTACATCTAAATGAGTTTGCATATTGTGTACAATATCTGTCCGTGTATACTTTCTATTTGTTTGCACACACACACACAAACACACACACTAAATGTGGCTTTCAGAATAAAAGCACAAGCTTATAACGAATAAACGGAGGGAAACTCGCCTGGTTCCTGGGACGTGAGTGAGGCAGCGGACCGGACCGTCCGTGAACCCACCGTGGACTACTTTGAAGTCCCGCTCTGCACAGAGACCCTGAACACAACAGCACACAGATTAGAGGCATTAACCCACATAAGGACGTTGTGTTTGCACGTGTGCAATAATCTCTCTTACCTTATTTTCATCAGCCAACAGTTTCCGAGGCAAAAGCAGCTGGAGGATTTCATTCTTAGAGGGATGGAATCCTGCGACGCACACGGCTGGAAACACAAAGAGCTTCATTACCGTTCACATGCAACGCTCGCAAAACATTATTATTACAAGAGAAACAAATACAGTCTGCTTACTTTTGAATTTGCATTGAGAGGTTTTTGAAGTGTAATATTTTCTGTATTTAATGAACTCACTCTTCCCTGAGGTCCACTCCAGCACCTGAGTGGGATCCTCCAGCTGATACACATGGAGGTCTTTGTACCTACAACAAGAGTAAGCACGTTATCTACACACTTTTACAACATTACACTAATATTTCCAGATGTACGCGCCATTGTTAGCTTGAGTTAAGTCTATATTCACATTTGAAGGTTGTATTAATGATGCGCTACTTCAGGGACAAGTAAACACACCGTAACTATGGAATACGGTTTATTTTTCTTAGCAATATAATCCACTCTACAGATCGTAATGCATTTAATGGGAAGATTCATCGTCAGGTTTCATAACTTAATAAAAGCCGGACTGAAGGAAACGGTTCAAACTCTTCTCACGTCTTCATGGACTCCATGAACCAGTCGTCCAAAGCATCCTGGAAGTCGGTCGCTTCCATCTCGCTTCTCATTGCCGCTTCGGTCCAAATCCGTTCATCTGTTCACTTCCGGGATTTCTTCTTCTGCAGCTGCTTCAGTGGTTGATCCAACCGGAAACAGCGCCGCCTGCTGGACGGAAGCTACCGGATTCATTTATATATTTATTGTTTAAAGAGGGAATTGTTTTACCTTTTAACAGTTTTCTACATTAAATGTTCAACTACCAGAGGATTATTATTACGGGAATAGTGTATTAAATAGGACAAGTACTAAAATACAAATACATACATGAAGTACCAACATGTTTTACGTAGAATAATGTCTGAATATTATCATTACATTACATTACATTACATTACAGGTCATTTAGCAGACGCTTTTATCCAAAGCGACTTACATTACACTTTAAACCCATGGCATTTTTCACATTTTTGCCCGGGGAGCAATTAGGGATTAGGTGTCTTGCTCAGGGACACTTCGACATGGAACATGGGGCAGCCTGGAATCGAACCAACAACCCTGTGCTTCCCAGCACACCTTCTCTAACCCCTGCACCACGACGACACCATCATTATCACTTTAATGATGAAGGAAAAGTGGAGCTCAATTTAATTAATTCATAGGCTGCCAGATAACTTGATCTTATTTAGTATATCAGAATGAACTGTTTAGTTCATTTTCCATTAATACAAATCTGTAAAAAGTTACTAAATATTACAAGTAGAATATTAAATACGATCAAATATAAAAAGCAGCTGAAAAGTATAGTGAAATAATATGAACAGAACTTGATATTATGATTCATAGTGTCACGGTGTGGTTCACTTCCTGTCTTATTTTGTAGTTTTCTGCCACTCGTGTCCCCGGGTAACTTCACTTCCTGCCTTGTCTCGTCATCCCCTGTGTTCGTCTAATAGTTTCCACCTGTGTCCAATCACCTGCACCTCCCTTGTGTATTTAAGCCGTGTGTCTCTTGTGTCACTTGTCGCGTCATTGTCTTTCGCCACGCATGTCTTTCGTCTTGGATCGCCGTAGTCTCTTGCCTGTGTGCGTTTGCCCCGTTTCCTGTGTTTTTTGACCCTTGTGACTATTAAAGTCTTTTGTTTCCCGCAAGTCTGCGTCTGAGTCCTGCATTCCACCCCCATCCCTGACAGAATGACGCGACCAAAGAAGGGCTCAGCAGACCCGCTGCCAGACTACGGTCCGGACTACCTGGACGTAAGGAGTCCCTTCTGGCAGCGGAAAACAAACTGTGTTTTTGGTCCCAGGAGCTATCAGCTCGCCTGCCTCGAGCTCCGGGACCTCCTTAACCCTAGGAGGAGCAAGCGGAAGAAGCGATCTCCCGTTCCCGCTGGGCCGCCGCAGCGTTCTCCCGTTCCCGCTGGGCCGCCGCAGCGTTCTCCCGTTCCCGCTGGGCCGCCGCAGCGTTCTCCCGTTCCCGCTGGGCCGGCCCGACTCTCAGCCATGCCCCCGACCCGACCAGTTCCGGCGCCACGCTCCATGCCCCCGACCCGACCAGTTCCGGCGCCACGCTCCATGCCCCCGACCCGACCTGTTCCGGCCCCACGCTCCATGCCCCCGACCCGACCAGTACCGGCCCCACGCTCCATGCCCCCGACCCGACCAGTACCGGCCCCACGCTCCATGCCCCCGACCCGACCAGTACCGGCCCCACGCTCCATGCCCCCGACCCGACCAGTACCGGCCCCACGCTCCATGCCCCCGACCCGACCAGTACCGGCCCCACGCTCCATGCCCCCGACCCGACCAGTACCGGCCCCACGCTCCATGCCCCCGACCCGACCAGTACCGGCCCCACGCTCCATGCCCCCGACCCGACCAGTACCGGCCCCACGCTCCATGCCCCCGACCCGACCAGTACCGGCCCCACGCTCCATGCCCCCGACCCGACCAGTACCGGCCCCACGCTCCATGCCCCCGACTCGGCCAGTCCCCGCTCCGAGACTCAGGCTCCCTCCCTCCCATCCCATGGTCCTCTCCCACCCTCCCGTTGGTGATTTGAGGGCCGTCTGGGATCCGGCCCTTGAGGGGGGGGGGCTACGGGGTGGGTTATGGGGGGGGCTGAGCCGCCGCCAATTGCGGAGGTGTTCCGTGTCCCCGAGGCGGAGCCGACTGCGGAGGTGTTCCGTGTCCCCGAGCCGGAGCAGACTGCGGAGGTGTTCCGTGTCCCCGAGCCGGAGCCGACTGCGGAGGTGTTCCGTGTCCCCGAGCCGGAGCCGACTGCGGAGGTGTTCCGTGTCCCCGAGCCGGAGCCGACTGCGGAGGTGTTCCGTGTCCCCGAGCCGGAGCCGACTGCGGAGGTGTTCCGTGTCCCCGAGCCGGAGCAGACTGCGGAGGTGTTCCGTGTCCCCGAGCCGGAGCAGACTGCGGAGGTGTTCCGTGTCCCCGAGCCGGAGCAGACTGCGGAGGTGTTCCGTGTCCCCGAGCCGGAGCAGACTGCGGAGGTGTTCCGTGTCCCCGAGCCGGAGCAGACTGCGGAGGTGTTCCGTGTCCCCGAGCCGGACCTCACTGCGGAGGTGTTCCGTGTCCACGAGCCGGACCTCACTGCGGAGGTGTTCCGTGTCCACGAGCCGGACCTCACTGCGGAGGTGTTCCGTGTCCACGAGCCGGACCTCACTGCGGAGGTGTTCCGTGTCCCCGAGCCGACGACGACTACTAACCCGGACGTTTCCCGTGTCCCCGAGCCGACGACGACTACTAACCCGGACGTTTCCGGTGTCCCCGAGCTGCCGACGACGACTACTAACCCGGACGTTTCCCGTGTCCCCGAGCTGCCGACGACGACTACCCCAGACGTTTCCCGTGTCTCAGAGTCTGCCATTCTAGAGACGTTCCGTGCCCTGCAGTCGCCGCTCCGGAGCCGGATTGGTGACCGCCCGCCGGGCCGACCCCCAGAGGCTCCCCGCTCGTCTGGCCGCCCGCCGGGCCGACCCCCAGAGGCTCCCCGCCGGTCGGGCCGCCCGCCAGGCCGCCCGCCAGAGTTTCCAGGGTGGTCCGACCAACGTCTCTGGTTTCCCTCCCCACCCACCCCTTGTTCGCTCTAGTGTTGGCCGTCTGGAATTCGGCCCTTAAGGGGGGGGTACTGTCACGGTGTGGTTCACTTCCTGTCTTATTTTGTAGTTTTCTGCCACTCGTGTCCCCGGGTAACTTCACTTCCTGCCTTGTCTCGTCATCCCCTGTGTTCGTCTAATAGTTTCCACCTGTGTCCAATCACCTGCACCTCCCTTGTGTATTTAAGCCGTGTGTCTCTTGTGTCACTTGTCGCGTCATTGTCTTTCGCCACGCATGTCTTTCGTCTTGGATCGCCGTAGTCTCTTGCCTGTGTGCGTTTGCCCCGTTTCCTGTGTTTTTTGACCCTTGTGACTATTAAAGTCTTTTGTTTCCCGCAAGTCTGCGTCTGAGTCCTGCATTCCACCCCCATCCCTGACACATAGCATCATCCTTCCTGCAGAGCTCCATGTCCTTTTCTCCTCCTCCGGTTGTCCTGCTCCTCCTGCTGTCTGAGAGGAGCGATGTTGAGTCACTCTCAGAGAGACGACAGCTGCTTGATTTGTAACATATCTGTTAAGGTTTTATGTGTTATTGAGTCAATTGTTTACAGATAATAAACAGAAAATATAAAATGTATAGCATTTTATGATGTATTTTTTAAGTGTATATTTACAGCACTGTCCTGGGATTCCCAATAATTATCTGTAAATACACACGTAAATATTTTACAGTAAAACTGTTAGTTATATTTAGTAAAACTACAGGAGGATTACTGCGAAATCATAATACGCTGTAAAACTATCAGAAATTAATCTCAAATTTACCTTTAACATTCTTTTTCTACTTAATGTTGTTTTGGGAGAAGTTGTGAGAACATCCTGTCAGGTATTTATGTTTTAAAAAAGAATTATTGAAAAATCAGGTCGATAAGTACTGGAATCCAAATTCATTGGAGAAGATCTAACACACCTGAATTATGACGACCAATCAGAGAAGGGCATCTGTGACGAAGTACTCTGATGTTAAAAAGAAGACAAATACCACAGTGTAGAAATACTCTGATACTAGCAAAGAAACAGTTTTACTTGCATTCAGTGTTGGTGTTGGTGCCCCCTGTGGATCAACGTGGTATTGCGCCACAGCGCAACTGCAGCAGGTTTTTTCATTATAATCGGAAGCTACAAAGTAACCAGCACACAGGATGAAATAAGAAGTTAAAAGTATTAAGTATGACTAAAACTACAAGTACCTTTCTCCTTTTATTCGGTTAACGTACAAAAAAACTCACCAAAAGAAGACTTCAGGCCACAAACACAATGCTGCTCGAAATCAACAAAAAACACAGTACACATTCACTCATATTCTAATTTATAATAATCTGTACCGAGAGGATCCTCTGAGGGACATGAATGTTCAGAGTGGATTCAGTAAAAATCACGTTTTGACCAAGTTGATCGATCCAAAAACTCAAGTTTTCAGGCTCCTTTGCTCTTTAAACTTGGAGCCACACAACATTTGTAGCGCTAGGCACACAAATCGTAGTTAATAATACAACTTTTACTTTTTCAATTCGGCATCTGTACAACTAACCCAGTCCAAAAATGTGTATTACTTATAAATGTTCATCTTTAAGGGAAAAAGGGGGTTTGTAAGTCTAGTGAAAACGTGGCTGAACAGCTGCTCGCTCTTCAATAAACACGTGTGTGTTTTTGAATCAGCGTCACACGCTTCTTCTCGTCAGGTGACGTGAGGTTTGCTGGAGCTGTCCTCCGGCAGAGCGTCAGTCAGTCCTGAAACAGAGTGCGATCTTATAATGGATCCTCTTATAATGGATTTTTTTAAAATACAGAATTTTGATAGTAATTTTGATCATTTAGTGTTTTGATTTTTCTAAAATAATACAATAAACAAAAATGCTCTTGGTCTCCATTTGATCTATTTATCCCTGTTATATTACTGTTTAATAGCTTTTTATAGTTTGATTTCACCACATGTTGGTTAACTTTCTAAATGTGTTCTTCTTGTTTAAAAATCTAAAAAAAAGAAAGTGTGAAAAAAGTCACAGCCTTTAATCAATAAAAAGGAGACAAGAGGAACGTGCCCTTGTTACGTTCACTGACCCGTGGGACGTAGCAGACTCTCCGGCCTCAGGCCTGGTGCTTCCCACAGACCCACCGGAGCCGAGGCTGCTCCCTGAGGTCCGTCGGCTCGTCGGCTGAGAACCAGCTGCACTGGCAGGCGAAGGCCCGAGAGCCCCCGCTCCTCCTCAGCCGGGCCCCCAGCTTCTCCCGGTCCGGGACGTTGTTCCTTCACAACACACACGCACGCACACACAAACAAACACACACACACACACACAAGTTTGCGTCTCGCGTCCCAAGGGGAACTCAAACGGGAGGGAAAAGAAACGGAGACACATGTCCTCAGACCCACCTGAGGAACAGGTAGTCGCAGGACGGGTCCCACGCGCGGTCGTCAAACGTCAGTACCCGGAAGTCGCAGGACGTGCACCTCAGCTGGTCACATGACCTGCGGATCCGCGATGGTGAGATCCGTGTGGCGACGGGAGCAGAAATGGGGCGGGGCGGGAACTCACCTCTTGGACGTTGCCGTGCCAACGCCGCTCGCGACGGCGCTCCCGCCGACGAAGACGGGGCAGCACCTGGACGAGCAAAACAAAGACCGAGTCCCACTTGTTTACGATGCGCACGTGTTTACAACACAAAAAAACTCTTTGGGAATAACAATCGTTCATCATTATGAGTCAATGATTCATTTTACTTCGGTTCATTGTTAAAAGACAATTATATTCTACATAAATCCAATAGTTTATAACATGCTATTGTGTATGCACAGTGGTTTCTCTGTTCATTCTTGCTTCTATGTTTGTATCTTATTTTATTCTTATATTGCACCAATGCACCAAGTAAAATTCCTCTATGTGTAACATATGTGGCAATAAATGGCCTCTGATTCCAATTATTATTCCCACTTGTACTTCTTTTATATCTTATTTAGAGTTGATTGATGAACTCACTTTCTCCCTCCTGACTGAGCGGAAGGCTTCGTCTCTACTTGGGGTCCTTCGGGAAACGCTTCCCTCTGGAATGAAACCGCACAGTAAAACAACACGTTTGTGTTCTAAAAGGATCTCAAGTTGCATTTACTTTCATGTTAAAACTAGTGACTTTATTTTTGCTGCAAAGCGAAGGCAAGAAAGAAAAACCTTTAAAATACTCAAAGATGTCTAATACTTTACGGGGGAGAACGTGTACTGCACTTGTTTGTGAGATGCCAAAGTTACTTCATGTAGTTGTATTTCTTTGAAGTGAATGAACAACAAAAAAGGGAACTATTAATAACACCTAAATAAAAAACAACAGGTGATTCCCGTTATTTTGAATACTTTTAACTTCACTAAAAATGTAACTTGGCTTCTTTCAATTCACTTTTATCTTACGTGCATATTTAGAAGCTGACCACGCGGAGAGAACTAGAACGTGACAGCGTGTATTTGTACGTCTCGTACAAGAGGTACACGTGAAGTACACGGTGGGGTACGCGTGAAGTACACGGTGGGGTACGCGTGAAGTACACGTTGACCTTGAGCTGAGGGAAGTCCTCCTCCAGGAGTTCCTCCAGAAGAACGTCGATGTCGGCGGCGAGGCCGGGGCTCGTCGTCCTGAACCAGAGGAAACGGAACCGGTCAGAGAAGCTTCACCACGCAGTAAATTCCGACGTTCGCTTTAAAGGAGCCTGCGTTACTTTAGGGTTTATAGAGCATGATACAGACTATTATATTATGAACTATACAATGACAAGGTTACTATTAGTCTAGGATGTAGTTATAGAGGCTGATGAACAACATTATAACATATTATAAACTGTATAATAAGGTGAATCTGCGTTTAGGATGCATAGAGCCTGATACACAACATTAGTTGACGTTGAAGAACTTAAAGCCCTAGAACATACAGTTCATTATCGAGTGTTATAGTTAGCATTAGCTAGCATTGGCTAGCTAAATTATCATTGTTTACTTGTGTTTTATTCTTCCTGCGTTGTCTCTCCCGCATTCTCCCGCCGTCACGCGAGCCGAGGACGAGACGGAGACGTTGCGACAGAACTTTTGTTCGACTTCGTCCAGCAGTTCGTCCAGGTCTGCGTCTTCGTCCATGTTCAGGGGAGCTAACCCCCGCAGCAGCTAACGCTAGCCAGGCCACCCGCTAGCTCTCCCGTAGCGTTCGTCGTTGCTCGGTAACGCGAGAATGGACCGGAAACGGAGCGACGCCTTTCAAAATAAGTGTGACAAAATGATTGTGACGTCAGCTCCGACGGAGACGGACTTTCTTCGACAGTTTTGTTGCCTTAATAAAAAGCTCGTGAATTAAGACTGTATGACCGCTGGATTCCTGTATCGTTACATTCGGCTGTTGGCGTGACTAAACGTTTCCTTACATTATTGTACATATAAGTCATGTGGCATTAAGGAAATACAGTCACTCGTTAAAGCCGACGAGCTGCCACGTCTGAAGAGACATTTAAGGTTTAAATGTCAGCGAAACACTATCGGCAACGTCCGAGAGACAGAAACAAGCGAGAAAAAGATCCGTCGTTGTCGGCAGGATTCGAACCTGCGCGGGGAGACCCCAATGGATTTCTAGTCCATCGCCTTAACCACTCGGCCACGACAACCAACGACAGAACCTCCCAGATGGACCAACTTGTCCCAACATGGTCCAACTGTTCTTCAGGCTCCTCCTGATGCTGCGATGCTTTCTGGTGTTTGGAGGAAACTGTGACGCATGCAAATCAATTCATCTTGTTCACACCTGCTCAAAATATGACATTAGCACTGAATATTGTACAGAATATTTAGTGTATTGACTGGGAATGCAATTAATCCAGTGTCTCAAACTGGGGTTAGCAAGTTATATTAAATACATACATACATACATACAATACATGTGCATACAACACATTCTGGTGAAAGATAATAAGAGCTGAGAGAATTGAGAGAATCAGAGAATCAGAGAATTAATAGAACGTAACAACAGACACAAAACCACCACAAAGAGACACGGAACCAGAACAAACAGGTCAACAGCTGTAGAGTAACGTATGTATACATTGATAAAGCTTCAATTTATTTTATGAATATTATTGATTTTATTTTGACAGTTTAATGTTGTATAATGTATCATGTATTTTTTAAGGATGAATATAAACATCAAGAACGCTTTTATAAAGGTTATAATAGTAATACCATTTTGTAAAACTGTTAATTATACCATTTAACCACCGTTAAACATTAGTTGGGTCTTTTATACTAAATGATAAGACTATTGTTACAGACTATACGGCTGGGATGTGTGTGTGTAAAAGTCACAGAATGTGTCACATGAGCACACAGATTAAAGAAAAGATATAAAGACATTGGGATATAATGTTCTTTATGCTATTGTGAGTTTTAAAGCGTGGGTGGAAACTAAACTATGTTTAGAAGGAAAGGGAAGAAAAAAAGGTTTTACTTCCTGTTAACTTCATAAACATTGCAGGTTTCACATCTCCAAGAACCTCCCAAAGGTCACCAGGCTCACGTTGCTCAAAGGTCAACCGGGGACTTTAAGAGAGAACAAAATGAAACGGTGACCCTTGAGCACAAAAACTGGTTCTATTAGTTATCCACCAACTGTAGCTGGTGAAAAGGTTGTCGTGTTGCATTGTGGGATATGTAGTATGCAGTGTTTGTACTAATGACAAGTGAACACACTTCAAATACAGATTTACGTTTTATGAACAAACAGCTTTTTCTTCTTCAACACACTTCGTCTTTATGGGGTCAGAATGTTAAAACTATTCAAACGTCAAACACAGTTTCTATGCTAGCGTCTTTAATTCAACGTGATTTCTAGATTCAAATCTCAGCCGCCACCATGAAGACAAGAACACGAGGTCACACCGATCACAAATAAACAACAATGATGATGAGGAGTCCAAACGTTTCAGCGGATCCTTTTGTGCAAAACTACGTAACCTTGTTCCTCTTCTTCTCTCCTTATTAATGCTCGACATGCAAAGTCAAGCAGAGAACACGAGGACCAGCAGAAGTCACACATTTTACATTCATGGGATCACAAAGGTCCCCCACTGAGGGGTCTCCCCACTGAGGGGTCTCCCCACTGAGGGGTCCCCCCACTGAGGGGTCTCCCCACTGAGGGGTCTCCCCACTGAGGGGGTCCCCCCACTGAGGGGTTCCCCCGTGGCCTCCTCCGAGTTCCCCTCTGCTTCCCACACAGGGAGTTTTAGAGAACATCATAAAACATAAAAGTCTGGCTTCTGTTTGGAGACAGGAAGTAGAGTAGTAGTGATACTTAACTACTAACATTAAATAGCAGCGTCTCCTGTCTGTGGTCCCTTCTGCAACGTCTCTGATTTATGGTCACATGACAGCTGGTCTGAGTCAATAAAATAAGATATTCTTTTATTTGTCCCACAACGAAAGTCTTGACGTCGAGTAGATCAGGATTAAAACTTCTCTCAGGATCTGATTAAATTGTAAAGTAGAAACCTGAAGAGGACGAACAAGTAGTTTTAAAGAAAACGCTATTTTCAATCACGCCAGCGGTTTTTGGCGTTCAGAGAAAAAACGAAGAGTCAGCAGTCAATGACGTAAAAAAATATATGTATGTATATACATGTTTAACAAATACGCTGATACAAAGATAAGCTTTCACATTTTACGGGTTTGAGAAAGAACAAATTCATAAATACTTTAGCACACACACACACACACACACACACACACACACACACACTCTCACACAAGCACCCTTGAGGACCCTTGAGGACCTTTGAGGACCTTGTAGGCCCCTTTAGGACCCAGCGTATAAATGGACCGGAGGTCGTCCTCGTTCAGCGGTCCGAGCGGCGCGTCCAGAAAAGTCACTTTTCTCGCTGTCCTGTTTCTGTCTCTGAGGACGTTCTTTAAAATGACCTGTGATGAAGAAAAGGAAGAAGCGAGCGGTATGAGAAAGGGCCTCCGGGTCAGCGGAACGGCGGACGGGCGGCTGTGGGGGTCAGACTCACGTAGCTGATGAGGAAAATCACCAGGGCAAACATCAGCCCCAACATCGCCAGGACAACCAGGTACGTGTCCGTCAGCCGGTCCTCTGCGGGACAATCTGAATAAGGGAGACAGGAAGTCAGTCCCTAAACCGTGACCCCCCCCAGTGTCCCATAAGATAAGAGGAAACTTTTGACCCCGAGGTCCTCACCTGTCGGCGTGAGGAGCACCCGGCCCTCGCGGTTCTGCTCGCCAACCGGCGCCGACAAGTGACACACGTAGTAGCCGGCGTCGGCGCACGTGGCGTTGGGCAGGTGGAGGTCGCGGGACTCGCCGCGAAGCTCCGCCGCTCGCTGCACGCCGAGGTATCGCCGCACGGTGCCGTTGGCGAGGTCGCGGGTCAGGACGCCGGTGAGGCGGGACGCCGGCGGCGTTCCCTCCTGTGACATCATCAGTGACGCGTTAGCTTTGTCGTCTGTGACGCAGTAACTAGTAACTTGTGTGAGTGTGTTCAAATAAAAACTCGAGAATAAAAGTGGAAATATAAAGAGGATGGAATAAAATAATAGAGAGTAAATATAAAATAATAAATGACATAATAACATTTTATTTATTTAACATTATACTTCTACATTTACTTGAATATTTATCCAAATACAATCAATCGATACCTTATCCTGGGATATTAAAGATATCATAGACAATATATAGGGATTATATTGATCCCAAGCTACTTGGAAGGCCTTGTATTTGTAACAAAGTATTTTTACACCATGTACTTTTTCTCCAAAAAGAGATCAGAGTACTTCTACAACCACAGTGAGAGAAAGATACAAATACAGCTGATAGAATTCTATGACAAAGGCAGTATTCAGAAAAATATATAAATATAAATATTGTTTATTTCAAAAGTCTCTTACTAGTCGCTTTTATTTGAATGAAATCTTTTGGTTTCTCAATGGAACTATTGTGAACATATTGTATCTTATCTATTACACTTAACGCTCTTTTTGGAGGGAAATGAAACAGGAAGTGACATCTGCACACATTTGAATTTAAACAAAGCCAATGTCACGTGTCTCCTCCTTCCTGGAACATTTGCTCACTACAACACGTATCAAATGACGAGCACGGGAAGCGTTCCGTCCGCGAGGTGAGGGGCAGGTTTTACCTTGAACCACTTCACCGATAAGTACTGCACGCCGGGCCGGTCCGCAGCGGGGCACCGGAGAACACAGTCGTCCCCCAGCAGCACCCGGACCTCCAGCAGCGCCTCGCTGAGAGCCACGCCTGAAGAGATCACCAGAACACAGGAGAGTAGAAGTTATTATAGAGCCCATAATGAAGATATGACCAGAACACTGGAGAGTAGAAGTTATTATAGAGCCCATAATGAAGATATGACCAGAACACAGGAGAGTAGAAGTTATTATAGAGCCCATAATGAAGATATGACCAGAACACTGGAGAGTAGAAGTTATTATAGAGCCCATAATGAAGATATGACCAGAACACAGGAGAGTAGAAGTTATTATAGAGCCTATAATGAAGATATGACCAGAACACAGGAGAGTAGAAGTTATTATAGAGCCCATAATGCACTTAAACATATATGAAGTGAACACACAAGAATACCGGATATTTATCATACATACCATAATATAAAACAATAAATCAGAGCCCTACGGCCGGGGGTAAAGGGTTGCACTCACTCAGTGACAGCAGCAGGGTCAGCGTCCTGGTACGTGGCAGCATGATGGCGATGTGCGATGTTCCAACGCGGCTCCATTTATATGAACTCCGCCAACGCAGTGAAACCAAAAGCACGCGACGCGGCGTCCTCGCGCTCCGCCGTGTGACCACGCAAAGGTCACAGTGCGGCGACCTCTGTCCGTATTCCGCTTCGCCAGTTTAACCCGGCGTAAAAGCATTATGTCGCGTTTATAGTGTTTTTAGTGAAGTCTCGCGTTACTTTGTGAGGACGAGACAGCGAGAAAAGGAAAGAGCAGAATGCTTAATAGACGTTTTAATACTTTACTGATACAATAGCATGTTTGTGTAATGTCATTTTATGCGTTCGCCTCTTGCTTAAGATAAACAAATTAAACATTATTAGCCGGAACGAAAGTAAAAACAACCCGCGGGATTCCCCGTGATTTCCATGAAACTGGAGGCGGTTTCTGTTTCCACGAAACCGAAACATCCCCAGAAATCCCCTTTCTGTAATTAACTTAATCCGAATATCATGAATCACTCATAGAGGAAAGTTAACGGAACCAGCAACAAGTCCCGAAAGTCTAAAACAAGCATTTCTTATTTTTTGTCCGCTGGATTTTAAGTTAATAAATGGGTTTATCTATAAACATAAGAGCGGGTTTCGGATCACGGATCTGCACATTCTGATATTTTGAGAGAAAATGAGTAGAATTATTAGTAGTATAAATCCTGCGATGTGGTCTTTGTGTTCCTGCTGTGAGAACCCGACAGTCCATTGTATAAAACAACAGAATAAACACGATACACACGGTAAAGACGGCGCACGGCGGCACAATGCAACTCACCCGGAAGCTCTTTCACAATAAGAGCGGTGATATCGAGACAAAGGTAAAAGCACCTGTGACGAGGCGAGCTGTGGTGTCCGCAGTCTTTACGGTTTCGTTTCATCCGTTCATGTTTGCTGTTAACCTTGTATTTCAAACAACACGTTAGTATGTTTCATTCTTTTTATTCCTTGCATATCGTGCGTGTCTGCCTGCCCCATTAATATTTAAACAAACATTTCGTTCTTTAAAGAACTGAAATTATTTCTTTAAACTGGAGTTTATTTTCTCAGGTGCTCAACAAATATTTATATATTCAATAGTAAATGCTTAAACACTTAGAAATACATAAAACGACGATAAGATGACTGGTTCACTTCGAAAGCTTGATAATCACAATATGACTGTTTATTATTATTTATTACTTTTCTGGAATATTCATTTTCAGAAACCAAAGCAGAACACTTGCTCAAAGGTTAAAATATTTTTATCTGAAACATAATGCACAGCACAGTTCATGTACAAAATATTTACATCGCTCTTTGTTATTTTTGTGTATTTTTCATCGTGAGTTTGTGGAAACAGAAAATGGAACCAAACGAAGGATCCAATGGGGAAAAATGTGGTGTGAGTTTATCAAATAAAACAAACACATTTCATCAAAGCTGTGAAAGTCTTTTCCACATTCTCAACAAACCCCGCCCCCAGCGGAGCCCCGCCCCCAGCGGAGCGTCCCGATTTCAACCCGACTGACGTTTTCTTTCGTGGTCGTCATCACATCTGTGAGCTGATTGGTCCTTTCACCAGACCCTGCTCTTTGCGAGTTACTGGCGCGTGGATGCTGCAGTCTCGCGCCTCGCAGATACCCGGCACGCCCGCCCCCCCAAGCGCGCCGGACTGCCCGACTGCGCCGGGGAAGCCGCGGGGCCCCCGGGGGCCCTCTGTGCCGTTCGTGGGTTCCGCCGGGTGACCCGGAAAACCTGCGGAGAGGAAATGACAAAATGTACGAAACCATGAGGGCGACCGGCCGCTCGCTGACGAGGAGATTCAAGTGAGACAACGTGAGACGACGTGAGACGCGTGTCTGTGTGCAGCTGGACACCTGCCGCACCTCTGACGCCTTGTGGCCCGTCGGGTCCCGCCAGGCCTTCACCTGGATCACCGGCGCTGCCTTTAGGCCCCTTCTGACCTGTGGAGAGACAAACACGAAGACACGGGACGTTTCTCAGTCCATAACAGGTGGAAGATGTAAATGTCTGCTGAAGGTCAACATGAAGGAGACAAATAGCGTAAACGTCACCTCTGTCCCCCGGAGCTCCCGTCTGTCCCTCCAGTCCTCGGTCTCCTTGAGCTCCTCTGGCTCCTTTTGCTCCGGCTTTTCCAGCTTTTCCCTGATTGGAGGAAACAGGAACGATCCAATTAGTGCTTCATTCATTCGTTTGATGTCGTGACGTCGGCGTCTGTGAAAGACGATCAGCGACCATCGAAATCCAACGTCACTGGAGAGCAATAACATGTGACTGTGACTAGTAACCCTATTGATTGTTGATCAGTTTGGTTCACCATCAATACTCTTATGGGTTATTTCTGATTGTTTGTGAGAAAGAGTCAAATGATTAGGAAAATAATCCACGTTACTTTGTATTATGTTCTCTCTCAAGTTCTGAACTATTGAAACTACTGCGAGAAAGAGACAGAAACAAGGAGACACACAGACGAGGGAGAGACACACAGAGACACACAGAGACACACGGAGACACACAGAGACACACGGAGACACACGGAGACACACGGAGACACACAGAGACACACAGAGACAAACAGAGACACACGGAGACACACGGAGACACACAGAGACACACGGAGACACACAGAGACACACAGAGACACAGGAGGGGCTCACAGTTACTAATACAATTAAGAATAAATGTGTGCTTTTTCGATGCTGAACTAAAAGCAGCGGCCTGACATCGACGCCTCTCCCCCAGGAGGACACGTCTCCACCAGCAGAGGGACTCACCGTCTTCCCCGGGGACCCTGACTGCCCCGGAGGCCCCGGCGGTCCGATGAGGGTCCGGCTGTTGACGGGGCAGCCCTGGGAGCACTTGGCCCGGATGGAGGAGGCGTACTGGGAGATCTGGGCCGTGACCACGCCCCTGCAGAGCTGCAGGACCTGCTCGTCGCTCAGACCGGGACCCTGCAGGGACGGAACGGGGACAGGGAGTGGGACAAAGCCGCTAAAAGCGTTAAGGGGACAGTTTGTCTAAATCGGATCCTCCTTTGGAAACGACGTTTGAGAGGCCGCACAGACATTCACTCACAGAGGGACCAGGGCCTCCTCTGGGTCCGGCTTGCCCTTTGACCCCGAGGTCACCAATGGCCCCGCGCTCTCCCCTGGTGCCCGGCAGGCCGGGTGGGCCGACCGGTCCGGGGTCGCCACCGCGACCCGCCGCGCCTTTTGGTCCACGCTGCCAGAAAGAACGGCAATTATATAATAACATTAAAAAATAATGTATATATATTTTTAAAAAAATCAACTTTCTTTTACACCTTTAACTTCTCTCATGAACATTTATCATTTAATAATAATATATTAATCTGCTCCGTGACAGAGTTATAGTATAATAAATGAGGTCACTACCTGTCCTTTGTCTCCCCCGTCTCCTCTGCCTCCCTGAGGAGACAAAGACAAGGAGGACACTGGTCAGTGACGCAAACAGGAAGTGAAATGATGACATCATCGGACCGCAAACGGGAGACGTTACCTTTTGACCTTTAACACCTCTGAGGCCTTTTTTCCCCACCGCACCCTGCAGGGACAGAGCATGACATCATCCACATCAATGAACCCCACCCTCTCCACCTGCCACCAATAACTAACACCACCCTCTCCACCTGCCACCGACAACCAACACCACCCTCTCCACCTGCCACCGACAACCAACACCACCCTCTCCACCTGCCACCGACAACCAACACCACCCTCTCCACCTGCCACCGACAACCAACACCACCCTCTCCACTGCCACCGACAACCAACACCACCCTCTCCATTGCCACCAATAACCAACACCACCCTCTCCACTGCCACCGACAACCAACACCACCCTCTCCATTGCCACCAATAACTAACACCACCCTCTCCACCTGCGACTGATAACCAACACCACCCTCTCCACTGCCACCAATAACTAACACCACCCTCTCCACTGCCACCAATAACTAACACCACCCTCTCCACCTGCCACTGATAACCTGATGTGGGGTCGAACACTCACCGCGGTCCCATCGGGTCCCGTCTCACCTTTGGACCCCTGGAAGACATTCAGGTTACAGTTTTACTCGTTGATCACGTTACGTATTGTTATTATTGCACTTAAAGGGAAAGCTCGTCCAATAAGGGATCAATAGGAGATCTGTGTATTGATAACTAACGGTCTGGCCCTGCAGGCCCTTTGATCCGAGTAACCCGGGTACTCCGCCATCTCCTCGCTCTCCTTCGGCTCCCTGTGGAACAAACAGAATAAAATGAACAGATATAAAGTGATAAATATTTCTTGTTTCTCTCTTTCCTTCCTTCCTTCCTTCAGCCAGTGACACATTTTATATCTCCACCACAGTTTAACTTCACATCTCTCAACTTTTGCATTATATATATATATATATATATATATATATATATATATATATATATTCTTTGTATTTTGACGCTTTTCTCTCTTTGGCTTTCTTTGTCAAAGGTGAAAGTAACTGTTTATTTGACTTGTAATAGTCATTAATATCTTTTCTAAAAGGAGGAAAGCCCCTATGACATTTGCTTGGTTTTAGATTGATGGCATCATCGTTCCTTAAACTGAGCCTCTAAAGTATTTAAAAGTCAAATCAGTGGTGAGCTGCTGGCTGCGGTTCCGGGTGGATGTGAATGTGGGCTGCGTGGAGGTCCTGCTCCACCGGGCAGGAATGAAACACACCGCGGCGCCCGCTCGGCCTCGAGGTCCTCTCACGCCGGCGTCGCCTTTGCTGCCCTAAAGGAGGACGACAGGCGATCAGAGGTTTGCGGCTTCAACACATGTAACAGTTTTATGTTCACGCGCTGCAGAACCTCGGGGGAGAAGAAAAGACCAACTGAAACACCGGTTAAACCAAATAATGAACTCAAGTTTAACTGGAACTGAGGGAAGGATGAGGAGAGGAGACGGGAGGAAGGATGAGGAAGGGATACTTCAGACTATTTGAGGGGATATCAGGTAATAAATATCTTAATAAATAATAATAACAGCAAAAACTATGCCAGAAACCAAAGAAAAATCAACAACACACATTGCTGCTTAACGGCGGAGCTGCTGCCCCGCGGCCTCCGTCTGGCGTGACTTTGGTGATTGTAAAGTAACCCGTAAACACCTAAATCACACAATAACACCACCTCACACACAGGCGGAGGTGGAGCAGCTCCTGCCGTGTCCTCAGCTGTAAAAAGTACTGTGAATGGAGCGACACACACACGGCGCTACTGTCCCTTTAAGACGAGAGCGCCGCGGTGGCGGCCGAACGTCCGTGAAGGTGCTGATGAGGATCATGAGAGTTCTGCGTTTGTCACCTTGGCTCCAAACTGCCCCGGCTCTCCCATCACACCCGGGACGCCGATGGGCCCCTGAGGAGGACAGACAGCAGGGGGTGAGCACGGGCAGTTAGCGTGTGGGGGGGGGGGGGGGGGGGGGGGGCAGAACTCTCATCAGACTCACATCTTCTCCGGGGTCGCCGCCGCTGCCCGGCAGGCCGCCGAAACCTCCGGCGCCCTCAGAGGGAGAAAAAGAGCGAGAAGTTGAGCAGAGGAAAACATCTGGATCTAATGGGAGCGAAGAGGCTGATGGGAGCAGATGTTTTGATCGGAGGAGAAAAATCACACGGAATGAAAGTTTGCAGTATTTTACCAACCTCTGAATTCCTATTAACTTTTCATAAAGCAGTGATTTGATTACGGCATCATTGAGGTGAAATGTCGGTTTTTGATGAAGGGAGGTGACTAATGGGCGGTTTGTCTTTACTTTAATGTCCCTTTATGAGCTTTTACATCCGCTTTATGTCCACGTGGTGAGAGAACAGTCCGTTATCTGTTGTTCATCTTGGACCAGAGAGGAACTGGGAGTGGACCAGTTTGACAGGCGACCCCCCCCATAAAGAACGTCATGAGAATACAAAACTTTTCTCACGTTCACTTTTACTGCCGTTTTGGTTTCGGGGAGATTCTCTCTTTTATTGTGTTTTCGTATCAATGAGGGAAAATGAAAGAAGCGCAGTTGAGGACACTGAGGACACGTCTGGGAATGTCCAGCGTCGACTCCCCGGCGTCTCTCTGAGGACATCACCTTTGACCGAGGAGACAAAGGATAAAAACCACAGAGCCCCTCGAGGCAACGTGGGGGGTTTTATCCAGAGGGTCTTTTTGTTCTTCCCTCCCCTGGACAACCTCATGGAACAATAAGAAGCAGCTCTAAACACAGACGTCACGCTGTCAGTCAGCAGGCGGTGCTTTGCTCAAAGGCACCTCAGCAGGGAAAAGGTCAAACCTGTGACCTGTGATCAATAACAGAAACACCAGCTTTCACATTGCTGTGGTTTCAGTTCTTTCTTTTTTTACCATAACAACGGTTTCCCTCTTAAAACATAATAATTTAATAAATGTTTCTAGCGATCTTTTCTTCTTCACACAAACAGACATCTGGAATCCCTCCGGTGCCCCCTGGAGGCCGCAGTGCTCCTCACGGTTCCTCCTAAGGCCTTCAACCAACCAGCATTTACGCATCTGTTCATTTATCTACCAGGGACGGAGATCCACCTTTCAGCGTCCGTCTGAATGTAAATGCCCGGATTCAGTTAGAGACATTTCTCAGATTTCCACTGAAACAAGCAGCCGAAACGACGCTTAAAATGGTGACATCTCATTTTTCACCCAACTAAAAAGTCTCCCTTTGAAAGATGTTTATCACACACACACACGAGGAACTGAGCATCAGTGATGTTTAATAATAACGGATATCAAATGCTGTTTGTACCTTGGATCCAGACGGTCCGATGGATCCCGGTTGTCCACGGTAACCCTGAGGAGGACAAACATTAACAAGTATTTATTATTAATAATTCAGGAGTAAATCACTAATACTGATCAAGGGAAAATGTTCAATAAGAGAAGTGAATGAATGATTGCTTAATGAATCCTCATTTCAGAGGCTTCAATCTGAGTGATGTAATCAGAGTTAACAGTTTTTAATCGCGTCATCGTCACCATGGAAACACCATTAAGGAAAAATCGCCGAGGCTCTCAGACGATTTAAACGAATCCTGAAAGTAGAAGCTTTGTAATCAGTAATGAAACGTATCAAACACTTAGACGTAGAAAGGAAAGAAACAAACAACAAACAACAATGGCGGGGGGTCTCTCACGGTGTAGCCGCTGTCGCCGAGGTCACCGGGGAAGCCGGGAGCTCCGGTCTGACCCTGCAGGAGGAGACTCAGAGGTTACCGGTCCGAGCGAGGCGCCCGCTCGTTTAACACCAGAGGAACCACGTGTGACATCTACAGTTTACTGTTAATCCATACACACAAAATGATACAGGAAAGTAAAACATGCGTTTGATTTGATAAATAAATCAAACATCATGAAATAAAATCTTTGTTAAATTTGATACATTTGTTGTTTTGTTTCCCCGCTGGTTACGCAGGAAGTGCTGCTTCTTCTGCGTTTCCGTACCTTCGCTCCGTCTCGTCCCTGAGGACCCTCCGAGCCTTTGACCCCTCGTGACCCCTGAACACAAAACGAAGGAACGCTTCACAACCAGTGACTAAAACACAAACATCGATCTCTAAAACAGGAATCCAAAACATCCAGAAGCGGATTTGTTTTGTGGAAAACACAAATGCACCGACATTAAAATTCAAATTAATAAAACAACCTGATGAGGAAATCTGAACAAGACACAATGAGACACAACATCTTGTCCTCAAACTTCCAACTTATATATTTCAAAATAAAAGCTGACATTTTCGGACAGTTTTGAGAACAATAAGACACGAAACACACGTCAGTCACCTCTGTACGTTTTTAAGCATAAATGAGTTTGTTTAGGACTTTTCTTCACCTTGATACCTGAACCTCCGTTTGGTCCTGGAGGCCCAACGTCGCCATGACGACCCTGAAATACAGCCGAATAAATGACATCATCATCATTGTAGAGGTTACGTAACAAAACGCAGAGCTTTAATAGACGTTAACTTACTAGTAAAGTTTATTCTAAGTTGCTAAAAGTAACTTTAAAGTGAATATAAATGCCATGTTTTAACTACTTTTCTTTCTTAAAATAAAATATAACAAAATAAATAATAAACTGATCACTTACAAGACAAAATGCTTTATTTTGACTAAAACGAACATTTATACAAATCCTTCAATAATCTCTATTTTTCCTTTATTTCTGTTCTCACTTGTAAACTTATCTTGTAAGTGTTTCTGTAGTTGCTCCACTATACGTCTTAACCTTTATACTTAGAATGTAACTCTTATTCACTTTTTATTCTTCAGATATTCTAATGTTTCTGTTGTGTAATTCTCTCGTACTGTAAAGCATTTTGTATCGTTCCTTTGTAAGAGCTTCATCATTTAATATATTGGTACAATTAGTATTATGATTATTTCATGTCAAATGTAATCATAAAAATTAAGTTAAATACATTATAATAACTTAAACACTCAATAGCGCAAATTTCATTAAAATAATCAATAAAACCACATTTCAAAATTAATTTGGAAATCATTCAAACTAATTAAACGGATTTCTCTTCTTCTTTTGTGATTGACAGTTTTTATTTCATCTTTGATTCTACCGACGACGCTACGAAGAAGGAGAGGGAGGTTGAGTCCTTACAGTCTCACCGGGACCCCCGACCCCCCCGCGGGGTCCGTCCATCCCGATGGCCCCCTGACACGTGAAACAAGGCACGTGTTAACAAGGCACACAACACTCAGCCAGACAGAACGCATGCGCGTGAACGGTATGATGTCGTCGTGACTCGGGCCGCCTTGTGTGCACGTGAGAGTGCACGTGAGAGTGCACGTGAGCGTACCTTCGTTCCCAGCTCTCCCCGTTCGCCCGGGTCTCCCGGGAGTCCTGCTTCTCCCTGAGAACGATGAATGAGGTCTGATGTTTCAAACGAGTCACTAACAGCGATAAATGATATTCTATCTGAAGTTCAGGAATCAGGAAACGTTTATCGCCGTAACATGTCACATACGAGGAATCTGACTTGGCCGTTGGTGCGTAACAGCAGACAGTAAGACGATGGACGACAAGATAACGGTGTACGAGGAATAAAATAAAATATAATGCTATGGGTTAGTTTAAAATAAAGGTTATATAAAAGTTAAAAAGGTAAAAATGTTTAAAAATGTAAAATAAAGTGCACCAGCGAACAGAAAGTATTGTTAGTAAAATGAACTTAAAGTGTCGTAATGTGTGGAGGTTCATTATTAAAGAATATTATTTAATCTTTTTACACATAAGAGGATTTCACTTGTCGACGTGGAGCCAGTTTGAGAAACTTAAAATAAATCTATCGTTTCCTCAGAAAAGCACATCCAGGTCTCATTAAATGTAAGTTGTATTTAAATATCACAGTACGTATAATGTTAAGATGAAGGCTTTATGCTCACCGTGGCTCCAGAGAAGCCCGACGCTCCGTCGTCTCCTTCGGGTCCGGCGCCGCCCTGAGGGTCGATGGGTCAAAGGTCAAAGTGAGACACTAAACCGAGAAGGCGATCAGCTGTTTGCCGTGAGAACTCGAATGTTTCAATCATTTACACACATGACGGGACGCCACCTGTTTGTTGATCAAAGCATTTAAAACATTGAAACATTGGTTTCATTTTCTCTGCAGCTTGTTGTCTGTGTTTTCTCTTCCTCCCTGTTTCGTCTTATAATAATATATAATATTTATTAAGTGACAACACATCATGGATGTACTGACCACTGGTCCGGTGTCTCCTCCTCTCCCCCGAACTCCTTTGGTGCCTTTGTAGCCCTAAAAATAACAAACAGGTCAAACTCACGGAGACGCACTCGGCTGCATCATTAGAAATATGTATATGCATACATACATACATGTACATATACATACATACATGTATGTATATATATATGTAGATATATGTATGTATATGTACATACATATATGTACATATATATATACATACATGTATGTATATATATATGTAACAATGTGTCGGTGTCTCACCTCTCGGCCTTGAGTTCCTGGCTGCCCAGTTTTACCCTGCAGACCCCTGGACCCCTGACAGGAAGTACAAACATAGTGGTTTATATTGTGTGTGTGTGTATATATATATATATATATATATACACATATATTGTATATATATATTCAACCATAATGACTGAGTGCTTTGACCGATGAACAAAGTCAAAAGTTAAAGCAAAACGATAGAAAATAACTAATAAAGTTGTTTATTCTCCAGATGATGAGAAGAACCGAGTCGGTACCTTCGGACCCGCGAAGCCAGCGAATCCAGGCTGACCAGGTTCACAGTCGCACTCAGTGGGCCCCTCTTCTCCAAGACCTGCATCGGCTCCAGACCCCTCAGAGTCATAAGGGACCTGGGGACCAGTCTCAGGTTAGTCCTGATCCTCTATGTGAACTAGTCAGTTTAGTCCTGATCCTCTACATGAACCAGACTCTGTTTTGTCCTGATCCTCTATGTGAACCAGGCTCAGCGTAGTCCTGATCCTCTACGTGAACCAGGCTCAGTGAAGTCCTGATCCTCTACGTGAACCAGGCTCAGTGAAGTCCTGATCCTCTACGTGAACCAGGCTCAGTGTAGTCCTGATCCTCTACATGGACCAGTCTCTGTACCTGCATGGTCTCCATGTCCTCCTTGGCGTAGTGGGACTCGACGGTGGTGGTGTAGGGGAGGGGGTCTTCGGTGATCATGGTGACCCGGGTGGGTTGGGGTCCGTAGGGGTCCTGGTCCCCCCCCGTGGGCCTCTGGTCCTCGTCGTAGTCGTAAGTCGGCTCAGGCGGGTACTCTAAGGGGGACGACATTCAGACCTTTAGTCCTGAGAACCCGAGGTTCTTCTACATGTACCAGGTACTTTTGCGTAGCAGGTACTTTCGCGTAGCAGGTACTTTTGCGTACCAGGTACTTTGCGTAGCAGGTACTTTTGCGTAGCAGGTACTTTTGCGTACCAGGTACTCCACATAACGCTTTACTTCTCTCTCATACTTTCTCTGCCAGACTCCTTTGATAAAAACGTTCCTCATCAAACAGATAATGTGAGCAAACAAGTCCCAAACAAACTAATATAGAACGAAGGACTCGGGTTCGGACACGTATGACATCATCAGGTAACGACGCTCACCTGGTCGAGGGGAAGCTGCACTGTTGTAGCGGTCGGAGGCTTCATAGGTGCGTTCCTCACCTGGACACACACACACACACAGAGACAGACACACACACACACACACACACACACACACACACACACACACACACACACAGAGACAGACACACGCACACACACAGAGACAGACACACACACACAGACACACACACACACACACACAGAGACAGACACACACACACAGACACACACACACACACACACAGAGACAGACACACGCACACACACAGACACACACAGAGACAGACACACACACACACACAGACACACACACACACACACACTATGTGGCGGCTCGTTGGTCAAAACACAAAATGAACCATTGACAATCACACAGAATCAAAGTCAAACTGCAGTTCTGGATTTCAGGAAATGATTCTTGTGTTGATCAAACACCAACTTCCTCTTTTAAGCCATAAAGATGATTCAGGAATAATAATTATTAACTTGTTAACTTATTAACTTGTTAACTGGTTAATACATTCCGATGGTCTGAGAGGAAACGTCTCGGACACAAAGACATATTGAGCATCGACACGTTTCTCCGTCTCACAGTGGAAATAGTTCACAGCATGTGGTCAAAGGTGGCGTTTAATGAGCGTCGGCTCTGACCTGAGGGAGACCCGGAGTGTTCGTCCTGGCAGAGAGACGACAGGACGCACAGAGACAACACCAGCAGCCCCGAGACGGGACACGTCTGCAAACAGACAGACGTGTGTGACACAAATCAGAGAAATGAACTCACGTGAGAGCGAACAACACATGTGGACAAATATCAGGACAGAAGAAGTGCAGATAATAAGTGGGACACCAGCAACTTTAAACCACAACGCCTCCAATTCAACGTGAACGTATAGAACAAATGACGATGAAGTTGGACGGGAGAGATCGTCCCCGTTGTCCCGGATATCGGATCCAGTTATTTGGGTGAGAGGAGTTTGTGTCCTTTGGAGCTTAAACGCATTCGTCTCTGTTAATGTCCCTTCATCCTTCTACGGAATCCCAGAGCAGCATCACTGAGTTTGTGTCCCACTGAACAAGTGATGTCGGTCGGTTTCAGCAGCTCGATGGCGTGAAAACGCAGCAAGTCTGCAGGACGTCCGGGGAGCTGAGCAGAGACGTCTGTCCTCACATGAAAGGAAGACGTTCACTCCTTCATACAAACGTCCTGTTGTCTTTATAATGATGATTATTATCCTCCACCGCAAAGCGCAAAGACCCAAAACAAGCTCATAACGTCCCGCGTGAGGCGGCGCATTTAGAACTGAAGGAATCAGAATAATTGAAAGAGGACAAGCAGAGAGTTTTGTTAATTTTTTAATTCCAAAACCAAACTTAAGACCTTTGAACTACGTTTGTGGTTCCAGCTGGATTCTCTCTGCAGATCACAACAGTTTAAAATGATAATTAAAAAGATATTTAAGTTTATGATGGTATTAAACATCTGATGTCGGCGCTAAAAACAAACAAGGAAACAAAGACTTTGAGCTGGTTGGAGCCAATGATAATAATAATAATAATAATAATAATAATAACTACTACAGGACTAATAACTAATTAAATATAATAAGCGCCGGACTAACAAGACTGTAAACAACACATGTTTAAACAGCAAACAAACCTCCACAAATGATGAATCCTATTTAAATGATCCTCACCGTGGCGCTGGAGGCTCTCATGCTGCAGATTCTCCTCAGACCAGAACCGACCCGCACGGCAGCTTCAGGACGAGGACAAAAACCACCCGAGCAGCTCTGCTCACAGCGTCATGTCCTCCGTCTCTCTATGTCCTCCCTCTGAGCGCTCCACTCTTCCACTCTTACTCTGTCCTCACTCCCAGTCTCTCTCCCTCTTTGCCTCGCTGTCTCCTTTCCTTACTGTCCTCTCTCGTCTCCGGATCCTCTTTGTCCTCCCGGCGTCCCTGCGGCGTCCCAGGAGCAGAAGGTATTTTCTCTCTCAGTCTCTCGCCATGGTGAGAAATACCATCATCGGCAGAGGAGACGGACAGAGAGACAGTGGGAGGAGGGGGGTTGTGAAGAAAAGACTTTGCTGTGAAGTAGACATTAATTTGTCATGTGGATCATTTTAATACCTGAAATATCCACAAAAACGTCTCCTTTGCTTATTAAAATGTTGTTAAAACATTTAAGTAACACATCAGAAGAACTAAACCCGTGTCAACATCAAAGCACTTTCTTAGTATTTTCTTCGACATTGAGGAAGTTGATAAAGATGGAAAAGATTTAAAGCAATTTGATTTAAATGCGTGAGGATGACCTTCAAACTGCTGTGAAGTAGAGATGAAACTGTTTAGTTATCAAAAGTTAATAAAAGTTCCACTTCTGCAGAAGCCTTGTGTGAACACACCAAGTGTAGACTCCTAACAGGAGTGACCTTTGACCCCGTGGTGAAAGTGTGCCAGCTATGACACTCCCCATCAACATTCCATGTGGTCTGCGGAGGAAAACTGCTCCCAGCCAATGAGGCGGGGGTGCGGGGGCGGGACATGTTAGACAGACAAGCACAAAAAAAAAGCTTTTTCAAAACTTTATTTTATTTTTTTACAAAATCTCGTTGTATATGAATTTCAAACGTGTAACACCTTTTAAGCCGTGAGGGCCCGATGACCTTTGACCTCATCCGATCCGACTGCATCACCTCTCCTTCTCCCTCTCCTCTCGCTTCTTCTTCTTCTTCTTCTTTCGATGGTGTTCGTCCGGAGAGCAGGAATCCCTGAGAACATCAATTAAGCAAAAGGTGGGAGAAAGTTCTTTTACTTTGATGACAAGATTTAACTTTGAATAACTGTTTCCTTGACAAACACTTTGTATCCAGGCTGCAACCAGTGAGGTAACATTCTGTGTAGTGACCAGCAGGGGGCGACTCCTCTGCTCCATCGACGTCTACGAGAAAATGACTCATCTGCCGCGAGGCTGCGGCCACCAAACCCACGGGTCACGTCACCATGACGACGAGGTCCACTTCTCACATACAGTCCAGCGTCGAAGCAGAGATGCAACCGCTCACCTCTCTCTCTTCTTCCTCTTCTTCTTGCTCTCTCGGCCTTGGCTTCGCTCCCGGCTGCGACGGCGTCGGCCGTGCGAGCGCCGAGACTCCGATGACGCCGAGCGCTTCTCGTCCGGCCGCCGCCTGGCGGGAAACAACAACAGCCGTCAGCTCGCCGCTTAAAAGCCGTCCCAATGTCCCAAATAAACCACGTCCCGCTCGTACCTCTGTGAGGAGAGTTCAGAGCTGGTGGCTTCCTCCTCCTTCTTCTCCTCCTCCTCCTCCTCCTCTCGCTCTTCTTCTTTCCACTGTCTGGTGAGCTCCCCCGAGTGGACATTGATCACCTCCCTGATCACCTGCAGGGCGATCAATTGATGTGTTTCCACCTCATTAATCACGCAGGGAAGAGATCTCTACTTTGCGTTTCGTCACATCCACTTGAAATGACCTCCGGAGGTCAGCGATGACGCCATTACCTCGGTGTAGGACTTCTTGGTGATGTGAACGTTCTTGGCCCGGTAGGACTGGCGCCGCCTCTTGTAGTCCCTCATCTCTGCCATGAGCTCCAGGTGAGTCTTTGGTTCGTTCTGCTCCTCATCTATGGAAGACAAAGACGCCGATGGAAACCGCTTCACCGGTAAAACGCACCGCGCAGCCGCGCGATGAGGAAGAGGCCGTGCGTTTGAAGCGCTCCTCTACGATCGCCAGGCGAGACTCACCCTTCTGCAGCTTGGACACCAGGTCGACGTAGAGGTCCTCGTTGCCGGCGGCGACGGCTTCCTTCTGCCGGCCGAGGACGTGGACCACGTGGTCGTACAGAGCCAGCCGGTCGGCCACGGTGAGGTCGCACACGGCGCGCTTGTGGTTCTGAGGCACGTCGACGGGCTGACCCGAGTACTGACCTGGTGAGGGGGCCGGGGAGACTTTACAAACTTACAAAACTGCTATTGTTTCGTGTTGAAGAAGGAACTTTCATCGGAGGAGTAATTTCATCCGATCCCATTGATAGTACGGAGGGGAACCCCTCTGACGAAGCTCCCACCTTGCCAGAAGACTCCCTCCATCCTCATCAGCGGCGCGGCGGAGCGGGCCTGCAGGATCACCTGGTGCTGGGCCGATTTGTCTGCAGGAAGGAGATTGAATTGAAGACAAACTGAGGAAACGTTGACAGTTTGTTCAACTTCTACATTTGATGCAGTGATTTCTAATCAAGAATTTTGTCGGGTCGTAAAAACCTAAAACCATAACAAAGAAGAGTTAAATATTGTTAGAGCTCAGTAGTATTTGATACCGACTTGTGGATCTTTTTATATTTTTTTCTTTGCTGTAGACGTTATCCAGGATGGATGAAAACTATTTGAAAGGGTTCCAGTACATCTTTACTTTGATCCGCCGACCATTTTAAAGCTCTTCAATTGAGCAGAAACATTTTGTGCCTAACAAGCAGCAACGTTTCACAACAGTGGCTTTATTTATTTATTTATTCATTCATTCATACACATGTTTCTTCATCTAGGAACAAAATCCTAATAATACTTTCATGGTATTCAGGATATTTTTCTGGTGACGGCTGCTGAAACCACTGACCCCCCGGTTCACGGGACCACGACCTCGTTCAGGCACTCGGTCCTCGGCGGAGACTCACCCATCGTGAAGCTTCTGACGCTGCTGTTCTCGTAACACGCAGAGGTGTCGAACATCTCCGCCTGCAGGAGCCGGAGGACACGTTGCATTAATCCCTGATTAATCTGAAGAAATTCAACCTGGCAAAGACGATGATGGTCCACTTCTACGCGGCCATCATGGAGTCCATCCTCTGCTCCTCCATCACCGTCTGGTACGCTGCAGCCACAGCCAAGGACAAGGGCAGGCTGCAGCGTGTCCTCCGCTCTGCAGAGAGGCTGATCGGCTGCAATCTGCCGTCCCTGCAGGACTTCTTCGCTTCCAGGACCCTGAAGCAGCTAAAAAGATGGTAGCCGACCCCTCTCACCCCGGACAAAACCTGTTTGTGCCCCTTCCATCTGGCAGGAGGCTGAGGTCCATCAGGACTAAGACCTCCCGCCACACCAACAGTTTCTTCCCGTCGGCAGTCGGGCTCATCAACAGAGCCGGTCCCCCACTGACTGACTATAACACTCCACCGGTCACTCCCCTTCACACTGCACATGTCACTATAACTGTTATTCATCACTTTGTCGTCACTCGTCACTTTGTTACTTGTTAGTGCACTTTATGCTTAATATTTTTCTTTTTAACTTTTTTTTTTTTAATATTTAAAAATGTTAACTTTATTCCCCTGTTTTATACTAACCCATAGCCTTATTCTACTAACCCATTGCATTAGCATTTCATTCCACTTTATTTTATTACTTGTGCACTGTTGTCTTGTCTGTCTACTGTCGCGCACTAACCGCCAAGACAAATTCCTTGTATGTTTGACATATTTTGGCTAATAAATGTTCCCTGATTCCTTGATGCTTGAGGCAGTAAAGTGGCAGCGAGTTATATCTTCAAAGCCCGACATGCTTGAGGCTGCTGTGTTAGTTTCCGTGCGTGTGTGTGTGTGTGTGTGTGTGTGCGCGTGCGCGCGCGTCACCTCCTCCTCAGCGCAGTAGCCCATCTCGCGGCGGCCGCAGCGGGCCTTGTGCGTCTCCAGGCTCCTCGCCGGGACTCGGTGGTCGGAGTCGTAGGGACACTGCTCCATCGCGTCCGACGCTACCTGGCCGCGGTCCTCGGACCATCCCAGCGCCTCAAACGCGTCGTCGAGCTGCTTCCGGCAGCTCTCCGTGAACTCGGTCAGCTCGCGCAGGCGGTCCAGGCGGTCCTGGAGGGTTTTTGTTCCCAGCGGGTCCGACATTTTGAGGTTTTGTATCCAAATTGTGGATGTTTAAGGACGGTTTGTCTCGAAATCATCCGTGTTTTGCCGTCGCTTCTCTTTCGGCAGCCATATGTCGTGCGCGGTGTTATGACGTCACCACGCTGCTGCCAGTTCAAAGGAGGTGATGCATGCTGGTATTTGAAGTCCGCTATAAATGCATTACGCAAAATTATATCATAGAATACATTATGTCATGTTATATTATATTCCTTTAAATGAAAACAGTCAAAATAAATAGTATTTTTGATCCTTTTGTTTTCTGTGCAGCTAAAAAAAGGAGCTATAAAGACAAACAGAGACAGGGATTTATTAAATACAAAGAATACAAACACCTTTGACAAACATATAAATAAAAGCTGTTTGCATGGTATCCAGTGACAGCAGGACATGCTGGAAGTGGCTGCGTCTCATGTGGGGAACGTCTGGGCGTTTGGCGGCAGCTCGGGAACCAGCCGATCATGTGTGTATATGTCCTCTGTTCTGAGAAGAGAAAAGACATGCAAACGTGTTCCTGAACCCACACGCATGATTGTGTTTCTGTGAATCACAGTGACGCTGCGTTAGACAAAGGGTGAGGATGGAATCAAAGTCTAAACGATTGCATTAGTAGATTTAGCACAACTGTCATAATAAATGATGGAGCCGGCCTTGTTAAGAAGGCCGGCTCCATCATTGGCTGCAACAGGACGGCTTGGAAAAGGTGGTGGAGGGGAGGTCACTGAAGAAACTGTTATCCATATTGGATGATCCTGACCACCTGCTGCAGGGACAGCGGAGCACGTTCTCCAACAGACTCCTTCAGCTCCGCTGTCACAAGGACCGATACAGGAGGTCATTCCTGCCCAGTGCAATAAAACTTTACAATAAATCATCCCAGGCTAAATAATGACAATAACAACCCTGTACTGGTGTGATGTTGCTGCTCTTCCTCTTCTCCTTTTCCAAACTATCATTATTGTCTCTTTTGGAAGGTCATTCTTTTGTTTCAGTTTGAGTTTATTTAATTTAATTTAATTTAATAATTTAATTTCTATCTTATTATATTGTATATAATGTGTATCTTTTTATTCTATTTTCTTCCCTGTACATGCTGCTGTGATACCAAAATGTCCCTCTTGAGGGATCAATAAAGTATCTATCTATCTATCTAAATCCTACTTACATTACTTCGAGAGTGTCTTCAACAGCGACCTCCTCCACCACCTCCAATGCAACCACCAGGTTCCTCCTCACTGCGGGAGACAAACACAAGAGGGTCCTTGAACATAAACCAACAGGAACATCCTGTATCTTCTCACCAGGTCCAAACTCAGGTTTGAGGGACCACTGGTGGACGATGATGTTTTTAAATATATTATCAGATTGTGCACGTGGCTCCTCACCTCCGTAGACGTATGGACATCCAGGCCAGCAGGGAGCTGGACCTCCCGCCCCCCTCTGCCCGCAGACACAGACGCAGCCCCGGGTCTCCGTCCGTGGACCCTCCCAGCAACGACCACCGCCATCCCTCACAGTCCGGGGCCGGGGAGCCCCAGGACCCCCCGCCGCCGGTCCGTAGCCGCCGGGGATCCCCGAGAGGGTTGGAGGTCGGGGCGTTGACCACTGAGCCTCGACAGCTTGACCCACGTCACTATGGCAACCTGAGGGAGGCAGGGGAGGAGCTAGCTGCCAGATAAAACCAACACAAATTCTATCAAGATCATTTTTACCAATTGAGGATTTTTGCTGATTTTTACCAATTAAATTTAAAACAGAAAAGATTGATTTTGGAGAGACTGTTTAGAGTTCTTTAAGCATCTTCATCAGCAGCTGATGTGAGGAATATTTTATTTTACATGAGGTGAAACTGTGAGGATAAAGCAGTAAATTGGAATGAAATTGAAAAACCAAAACCAAAGGAAATGAGAAATGATTAATTCAATCAAACAACTTATGGAGAACAAGCATGTTGTGATGATGTTGGGGATGGCGTTGCCTTTTTGAGGGATCTTGTCACAAATGTAAAATTGTCCAGTCTATAGTTATTGTTTGCTTCATTTAATAAACGTATCTGCAAATTCAAATGTAAAAACTTCAACTTGTTCAAAAAAAAATTCAATTGTCTTTGCGAATTTTGATTTTTCAAAATAACAAATCTTTTCTCTCTAAATTATAAATAAATTAAACATCCAAAAACAGTAGTTATCACCCCAGTCACCACAGTGGATCAAATGCTTATTTTATATCTTAAAAAGCATTTCCATAAAGAGGCATTTTGCAGCTTTAAAGACACAAAGAACACACGGCTGGTTGATGACTTCTGGCTCAGAGAGTCATGAGTCGTGTGTCTCAGCCGCCTGCTTCCTGGACCTGCTGCTGAGACCTGCTGGGTTTGGACCAGGAAGGACGTGCAGACACACACACACACACACACAATGAGCATGCACACACACACACACACACACACACACACACACAGACACACACACACACACGATGAGCATGCACACATTGCAGGGACAAAAACAAGCAGCCAGTGAGTGAAAATAAAAGACAACCTTGACGGGATCAACAAGCTCTTTTATAATTTAATTTGGTTCCCATTGAGATCAGGATGTTGAAAAAGACACAAGATGCACAACAAAGCACAGACGTGTAGACACACAGCGCCTTGTGTCGGTTGGGTTTTAGTTGTCAAACAATCCCAGACACACTTAATATTAAATATATTAAGATATTAGGTATATTAGGTATTAAATGACACGTTTTAGTTCCCCTAAAGGACGAGACGTCTTGAAAGTCCTTTTTGACAAAATTATAAATAATTAAATAATAAAATTATTTTTTTCCATGACATTTAACATTATAACATAATAAAACATCTTCGACCACATATTTTTTCACTTTTGTTTCTTATCATGACTCACATCCTTTTGTTTAATCTTATCTCATGTTACCTGTGGAGCAGCAGCAAGCAGCGGGGTGCTGTCCTTCCTCCTCCTCCTCCTCCTCTTCCTCCTCCTCCCTCTGCATGACGAGGCTCCCCGGGTGCTGAGGGAGGAGACACAGCGGAGGTCTCGCAGACCGAACCCAACAGTCCGGATTCAGTCCGTCCATCGCAGCCGCCTCCGAGTGCTTAAGGGCAGAGAGGAGGAATCTACGGAGGTCTTCCTCCCCTCCTCTTCCTCCCGGGAGGGGCGAAGTGAGGGCCACCTCACCTCCGTTAGTGACGTAATGCAGTTTACTGCGAGCTAATTACATTTTAAAGCAAGGCGACTTCCTTTTATTGAGCTCAAGAATAGAATAATCTACTTTCCGGTAATCTATCATTACTCCCATTAGTAATAAGGTTAATGTAGTCATATTGTTTATAATGCTAATGTATAGTAATAATGTTGATGTTTAGACTAAACAAACTTATCCTCTTTAGGTCTTTTCACAAACACAATGATCACTTGTTTGATGGATAAAATAATAATTAGATGAATCTTTAAAATTGTATTAGGATATCCATGATTTTCCTGATACACTTTGAGCGTGCTAACATTTTAAATACATGTAAAGTATGGTATTAGTACTTTTACTAAGTATCTCAATACTTACGCTGTAAATCTCATCACTCATTGTTTTTCAATGATGCAAAGAGCCGCGACCCTATTGGTCCGTTACCAGTCACGAGGTCCCTCGCAACCAATCAGAAGGCACCACCGAAGGAAACGGGACGAAACGTTTAACTGACATTCTTCTGTCCGTCGTCTTGTCGCTTATTTGCGGCATATATTTCCACTCGGACCCGCTTGTTCCAGGTTGATTTATAAAACGTTATTATCGCACGTGTATCTCCATTGCTGCTTCGTTTTACGTGTTTTACGTCGGGTAGACACGCCCACTAGAGCTACGGGAGTAACCGCGCTGTCCATTTCCCACCTCTTCTCTTGCTGTGGTAGAGTTGTGATACACCTTTACCTGCGACAGTGATGGCGTTTCCAGGATACGGCGCTGCTCCCGGTGGAGTCGCGGTAAGAGAAGCGTTGACCCGTCGGCCAGAGGCCGAGGACCGCCGACTCGTTCCCGGGACGGGCCCCCGTCCGATGGCGGAAGTCGTTGTTTTTTATCGGTGATTTTAGGGTTTAGTCACAAACAAATGTTTCCATGTTTACAGTGGTATTTAACCGGTTATATAGCGTATAACGTTATACAATATATTCAATACGTCAAACAACCATTGTCTGTTAGAATCATTAAAGGTGAAGTTCCTGAGTACTAGAATAGAAGTATTCATAGTATTTATACATAGATATATATATAAAGGCTAGATGTCTGTCCGCGTTGCCGGACAACGGAGTGCAACGCCCGCACATGGCGGCCATCTTGCCACAGGCAGCTCGCTCACCCATAACGTTCTAGACTGCGCCGTAAGACACCCAGCCTGTGTATATATATCTATATTTATCTATAGAGGTGTTAGCTATCTGCACTTTTCTACATTCTTATTTTCTATTTAAGCTTTTTTAAAGCTATTTAAGCGTGATCAATTATAACAAGTGTGTGTTGGGTGGGGTTTTCTATAGTAGCCCAGTGAGGAACACACACACACACACACACACACACACACACACATACACACGCTAACCAGTGAAAAAGAGTTTTGTGCAATGATTCTCCATTTATGAGGAGATAAGTTGGAGGAGATGTTGCTCAACCTGCAGACTTTGTTCCTTCCAGTCGATTTACAGGAAACAACAATTACAAAAGCGACAAAATAAAGGCTTCCTGAACATTGTTTCATCACGTTATCTCACTTAGTTTGACATTTCCATTCATTAGAGCTTCCTCGACTGGTGCTTCGACGAGGCGCTGTGCAGAGCGATATTATTAGCTTAATGCACTTCATTATTCATTATAAGTATTAAAAGTAAAAGTAGCGATATTTCTGTATTAATTAGCACGTTGCATTTTACGGCTGTATTAGTTTAATGATGTAAATCCACAGCAAAGCATCATATTCTGGTGTCTTTTAAAAGTTGATCCATTTTAAGAACTGGGTGTGAGATAAATGAAGAACTCGAGTCGATGGTCTCAGCACTGACCAGCCTCTCCTCTTGCAGGCCATGCAGCAGGACCCTCTCTACGGGTATTTCTCAGCTGTGGCTGGACAGGTAAACCCCCCCCGGCCCCCGTTTCTCTGGATGCAGATTGCTGTTGTGATCCGACTGCACCTGACCTGCATCTTCTTCTCTCTGTCTTCTTGCAGGATGGACAGATCTCGGCGGAGGAGCTGCAGAGCTGCCTCACACACTCCGGCATCTCGGGCACATACAAGCGTAAGAGCCGCCCGGCATTTACCAACTTTTTATTAAAACTTTAGTACAAAATAGGGATTTTAAGGGAAGCTATCCAGGGTAGAGACTAATTAAATATCATTCAATTGTCTGAGTAGGCAGTCAGAGTTAAACAAGAATCTATTTTAACCTCAGGCCTTTCCTGTCTTACTGTTTATCGATAATGCAACGTTTGACGGGTAAACAGTGTTTTTATATCAGTTTTTTCCTTTTCAGCCTTCAGCATGGAGACCTGCAGACTGATGGTCAGCATGTTGGATGTATCCTGCGCCCATCGGCCTACAGGCCTTTTCTTCTTCTTCCTCACACAGTAGACAGGCAGCACGGCTGTAAATGATGGAGGAATGAATGCTGTTGTTTTCGGGTTCCTGGGGTGGTGCACGCCGGCTCACTGTCATTCTCATTGGGACCCTTGAATAGAACAAGTAGCAGATAAGTGTAAAGGCCGCCGCGTGTTTCTGCGTCGTTTCACTTCCTGGTTGTAAAGTCCTGCGTGTGTTGCAGAGCGATTCACCTCCAGAACAACAGGTGGAGTCACGTGTTTTGTTGAAGACGACCTGGAGAGTCACGTCTTTGTGTGTGGAAGTCGTTGGTTGCTTTATTTATCGATCATAGACTTTATTGCCCCGTGCATCCACACTGCTGCTCTTCATCAAGGACACATTTGTCCCGTATTTTCCTCCACGACTTTGAAAAGCTTTGAAAAATGGGTCGACGCACGCAAGGAGGTGTGAAAAGACACGCAAGGGACTATTGCGTCTCTCTGAAAACGCAGAAGCATAAACTAGGCTTTAGTGACACCTGTGTGCGTATTAGCAAAATCTGCATGCTCTGTAGTGACCAGCAGGGGGCGACTCCTCTGGTCCCAAAGTCCCCAAGTGCGACTCTACTTCTCTCTGAAATTAATTCCCCAGTAAACATGAGTTTGTGGTCTGAACCTCGAGCTCTTTCTCTGATGATCTCTCGTGCGAGTGGTGTGAATACTGGAGACGTGTTGGTCGTGTCCTTGACCGACCTCGTTCCTCAGAGGGACCACTCCAACAGCATGGGCTTCCCCGAGTTCAAGGAGCTGTGGCAGGTGCTGAGCGGCTGGAAGACGACCTTCATGTCCTACGACGGGGACCGCAGCGGGACGGTGGAGGGCCACGAGCTGCAGCACGCCTTCAACGCCATGGGTACCGGCGCGCTCTGACTTACCCACCTAACACCATAACACGTGGTTTAATGTGAGGACGCTCCTGGCTTAGCTGCAGGGCAACAGGGGTAAAGGACAACGGGAGGATTATTTATCATAGCACGGGTTTAAATATGCAATTAAATTACAACATTTGGATGTGAGTCTCTAGAATGAGAATGAATGTGTTTGTTCTGGTCTTAATCCGTCTATTAAGACGGTTACATGTGTATTACACGTATGAGGCGTGTCACGCGTAGCTGCCAGCGCTCATGTCGGTTTTATTCATGTTTCTTCAGGCTTTAACCTGAGCCCTCAGGCCATGAACATTATCATGAAGCGCCACAGCTTCGGCGGGAGGGTCGGCTTCGATGACTTCGTGGGCTGTTGCACAAAACTCCGTGCTCTGACTGGTGAACGGCCCCCAAAAATGAAACAAAACACGTGCGTTTGGTTGGTGGAGAATGAAAGTGTTCAGAAAGGTCAACGTCTTTTTTTTAACTCTTGTTTTTCAGACCAGTTCAGAAGAAGAGACCAACAGCAGACGGGCACGGCCTTGTTTCAATACGACGATGTGAGTGGTCACGACCTTTATGTTCAATGCTCATTAGAAGAGACTATAAGTGGAGCATTTAGCAGCTAGAGAAATGGTGGCGACCAAACTAGAGCTAAAAGGACTGCAGCTGTTTGACTTCTGTGCATCAGGCGTACAGACGTGACTCCAGGTGATCATGTAGCTGGTAGGTGACTGATACACGGTGGAGGGCTGTACACTAACACTGGATATGTGCCTCTAGTTCATCCAGGTCACCATGAGCATATGAAGAGGAAAGGACCGATCAGAAGGGAGACAGCGGCCTTTTAAAACCATCTTATAAATCATCACGTCTACTTTCACTGTGTATGTGTTTTTACTGCTTAATGATTTTCCATTTTTAATACAAAGTCAGCTGTAACGTACCAAACTAATACAAGTATAATAAGCTGTGTACCAATGACGAACCACGTGCAACCAACGAGCTGCATGTATGAAAGTCATAAATAAAACAAACCTATTCAGCACAAAGTGGCTCTCTGGGTGTTTTCCTGTTGCCGTAAGTTGGATGCAGGAGTCATTGAAACAGTGATTCTGCGTTTACATTATTAATAAGTCGACCTAGACTGAGAAAAAGTAATAAGAATAAATAATAAGGATAATGTTACAAAACCCACAGTTGATATACATTTACAAATATAAAATAATGAATTGAAAAAAAATTGATGTTAAATTGAATAGAGTAATATACTATACATGTATATAATTAGATATCTAAACAGTATATATATATATATATATATATATATATATATATATATATATATATATATATACACTTTAATTTAACGTCAATGCCTTTAATTTAAATACAGATGCCCTAATTGATTGACAGGTCATTTCTTCAGATGTTTTTTATTGAACGTACATTATAAAGTACAGAGAACATTTTAATATAAGTGAGAGGAAACAGTTTTTTCAGAAGTCTCAAGCGTGATCTCAAAATACAAACGCACACACAGAAAACTTTACTGAAGACAAAATTCAGACATCGATGACAAAACGTTCCTGAACGTTAAGAAAGAGGATGATGAAAACAATCCTCAAGAAGCACATCTGGCCTTAAAGCTGCAAACAGATTCACTCCTGATCCCTTTTCTCCGGTTTGGTCTTCAAATTATCGCTGATTTCATGAACTGAAAGGAGAGACAAATGTATATTATTTAGAGCAGCTATTCCCAAAGTGTGGGCCGCGAAGGAACTGCAGGTGGTAAATAAACAATAAATAAAATGTTTTTAATTTTCAATTTTGAAAAGTTTAAAATTAATATAAAAATATTTATGATGTTATTCCGGCCTTGATTCTTGCCTTGCCCTTTTGGACCTATTTGTAACACTTGTGTATTGTGCAGGGAAGAAGGAAGTTTGATCTGTTTTTGTTAGATAGGGAAGAGCGGTGAATACTGATTTTATCTTTTGTCTGCTTAGGTTACTTAGTTTCCTTTTAAAAGTAAGAGGGGTTTTGTTTCTTATTGTTGGCTCCTGAAGCTGTTCAGTTCAGTTTAAGTATTATTTGAACAATTCTAGCGGCACATTAGTTATGTGAAACATTAATTGATGAAGCACAAACAATTCAAACAAACAGATTAATGAAACAATAAGGCTCTTGTCCGCCTGGCGTTATTCAACCAAACAATGTCAAATGTCAAGAGGCGCCTCGCCTCCTGTACTATTAAAGTAAATATACATGAGCTCCGGAGAAAATGGTACACAAAACATACATTGTAGATTAATACATTTTTAATCGGTTAAATTCTTAAGGTCATTTAATCATCCCTAGTTTATGTTTTGAGTTGTGATTAAAGGTTTGGGCCGCAAAAGACTTTCACATTTCAAAGTGGGCCGCGGCGTTCTTGAGTTTGGGAACCGCTGGTTTAGAGTGTTACGAGACAATAAACAGACTAATGTGTTTATATTCTACATTGTTATAATATAAAGCAGGTCTGTAGCAAGCAGAGTCCTGGGAGGTGACTATTTCTACCTGCACAGGTGAACAAAACGGCCGTCTCTCGGTGAGCGGATGGAGGAAAACGGTTGAACTTGCCTGCTTGAAGGAGAAGCTGGCGACCTGGCAGTCGCACGGCAGCCTCAGCAGGTTGGCATGGAAACGCTCTGACAGGGAAGAAATGGTGATAGTCACCAAAATGTCTCCAACATCTGGAAATGTGACAAACTCCTGAAGTCCTGATGTCCTGAAGACATGGATTGATAGAAAGATGGATGGACAGATGGATGGATAGATAGAAAGATGGATGGATAGATGGATGGATAGATAGAAAGATGGATGGATAGATGGATGGACAGATGGACAGATGGATGGATAGATAGAAAGATGGATGGATAGATGGACAGATGGATGGATAGATAGAAAGATGGATGGGTAGATGGATGGATAGATAGAAAGATGGATGGATAGATGGATGGACAGATGGACAGATGGATGGGTAGATGGATGGATAGATAGAAAGATGGATGGATAGATGGATGGACAGATGGATGGATAAATTACCTCTGAGGATCTGAAGCTTCGTCAGGACGGCCACAAACTCGTCGTAGTCGATCCCGCGTTCGCTGCTGTTCTCGCTCCACAGAACTCTGAAGGTTTCATCGTCCAACTCAAATTCTGCACAATGAAGACAGAGAAAACGAGGCTGATCGAAGCGCTCGGCCAGTCAAAGCCTCCCTGGATAACGTGTCGAGGTGACTTCTTGGCTGAGGTTTTACCACGGAGAGCCTTTTTCATTTGGGTTAGGGGGATGGAGGGGGGGTTCCTCTTCTCGTAGCTCTCCACGTACTCCCTTCTGACAACAGCCACATAGTGCTCCAGCTTGAAGACCTCCGCCACGTCCAGGTACCCGGTCTTGTCGGTCTGAAAGGGCTGTTCAAAGAGCTTAACAGTAACCTTAATGTTGCCAGAGAACCTGTAGCTCAGCACCTTGTTGCATCAGCAACATCCAAATGAAGCATCAAAAAGGTGAAATATTTCATCCTCTGGGTTCAGAGGGTAAATATGGCTGTAAACACCAGAGCAGATCATCAGAACCGGGTGTGAAGTCGCAAAGGATACGTCCATGAAAGTCAGCAGCAGCCGGGCGGTTTTGATACTCAGCGCTAAATCAGGAAGGAGGAAAACAAGCCTCCTCATTTAGATGATTAGATACCAATGTTAAAAATGAGAGAAAGAGAGGAACTCACTTTTGCCACGAACAGAGAAGCCGCCGGCGATCAGCTTAGCAAGAACTCCCTCGGCATACAACATCTGTCAGGGACAAAACACGTGTTCACAAGTCGCATACAGGTTCCTTGAAGGGAAGTTGCTGAGTATTGTTTTTACTGCAGCACAACCCTTGCTAGTCCCGCCCCACCGTGCTGTGATTGGCTGATTGTCTGGCACCAGCGTGTACAAGCGCCTTTTGTTTGGATGCAGTTACATTTCGCTAAGCTAGCGTTCTAATTCCGTCCTCCCGTCACGCTATATTTGCTTTTCCACGCTGTGACGAGTTGAGTTGTACGTTTTTATTCGCTGGCTGGGTCACACATTCCGCCTTGCCTTCATGCAATATTCCATGCAGGAAATGAGAATAAGTGGTATATATAATTTTTTTGATAAACCCTTACCTCAGGCTTGCGGTCTTCCTGTGAAAGAGAAAGAAAAGAATGTCACGTGGAGACGGACAAGCAGGTCGGAAGCTTCTTCCATCTCCGTTACTCACCGATATACAGTCGTCCTCTGGGAACGCGTTACACTGCAGCTCGTCTGGCCACGAGACGCCGAAGCTGGTCATCAGACCCTCGCAGCCCCGTTTGGCTCTCTCACAGAAAGACCTGCAGGGCCGCTGCACCTCCCCCGCCGAGCACTGGGGGGCGTACACGGTGCACACGAACAGGCGGATGTCCACGGAGCACATGCTCTGCACCATGGCGTTGAAGAAGGACATCTTCACGACCGCCTCTCTCTGACTGGTGTGGCCCAGGAGGTTGGGAGTGACGGTCTGGTTGTAGGCCAGGCCCTGGCACATGGGTATGGTGATGGGCTCACAGACGCCCCCGCCGCGGCCCACGCCGTACTGGAGGGGGAGAGACGTGCGTCACGCCGTCGCATTGACGCAGCCAAGGGACAAACTGAGCTAATTGCTCAGTGTTACATTCACATCAACAAGCAGTAACATTATCATTGATAATGTTCATTGTCTAGTTTGTGACTGAGAGAAGACGAGGTCCACGATCAGACGTGGAATGTCTCTTCTTGGGCTCGACTCACGTGTTCGCAGGACTCCGTGCTGAACGCTTCACACTTCAGGGACTCGGGCCACCGGAACCCAAAGGTGTTCATCAGGGATTCGCAGTTGGAGCGCGCGTGCTCGCACAGGGTTCTGCAGGGCGGGCGGGGCCTCTCCGACACACACTCCGGGGTGAAGACGGAGCACAGGAAAGGCTTGAGGTGGGGGGAGCAGCCCACCTTCACGAGGGGCAGGAACTGAACCACCTCCAGGCCCGCGGCGTCCTGCGTCTGGTGGCCCAGGACGTTGGGCAGGGCGGTGTCGGCGTACGGCAGGTCTCTGCAGAGCGGCACCGTGATCCTCTGGCACGCCGACGTCTGAGTGGAGCCGAAGCCTGGAATCTGGGAGGGAGGAAACACAAATCGAGGGGGGGGGTATCTTCTCGATCATGGATTGAAAGTGGGGTGCGGGCTTGTAAACCTGCCCTTCGTAAGGTTACAATTAAAAATGTACTGTAAATTCGAGAGTTAATACTCATGTCTCTTACTCGCCAACGTTATCTCTCTCTCTGCTGCCTGACCCCCCCCCCCCCCCCCCCCCCTCTCTTCATTCATGTCTGTGCCACTATTTCTCCTTTACGTGGTTTACTGTGTTTAAGTCAGAACCGCTGTTATATGATGTTATTTCCGTTTGCAACTTCAGCTTGTGATGTCACAATACGTCTCCGCCCTAAAGCCCCCCCCCTGCTTTATGGTCCGTATGACTCTAACTGGACCATAATTCACTACATGAACATCGTGCTGTGTTGAAGAAAACTTGAAACTAGAGACTGAGACCGTAAACCGTCTCCTCATAGACGTCTATGGGAGCAGAGGAGTCGCCCCCTGCTGGTCACTACACAGAATGCAGCTTTAACTCATGAAGCCGATGTTGCCCATTGAATAACACTACCACGCCGCCCCGCACTAAACCGCTGCCACGCCTGCAGCCCGCGGGTTGGCTCGCGCTCAAACACAGACATACCTCCGGTTCTTAAACGAAGCCAATTCAGGAGTATTAGAACCTGCATTTTTGCTCCCTTTGAAGAAAAACGTTGACAAAAACCAGGATGGTGGCTGACAAAATGCTGAGCTCAAGGCTTGAAAACTGTAGTCAGCAAACCAACGGAGGACGTCACAATGACCACGTCCTCTCCTTCTGCACTCTGTGCTAACATGGTTGGATTTTAAACAGTTTCTTTGGGAGACACTCTTTACCCAGAGGCCTCCTCAGCCGCCATAGAAGGTGGGACTCACGTGTTCGCAGGACTCGGTGGGGAAGGCCTCGCACCTCAGGGCCTCCGGCCACTGCGAGCCGATCCTCTTCATCAGCGACCCGCAGCCGGTCCGCGCCTGCTCGCACTGCGCTCTGCAGGGCGGCCGAGGGCTCCCCGACACACACTTAGGGGTGTAGACGGAGCACAGGAAAGGCTTCAGCTGGGTGGAGCACCCCACCTGCATGAGCGATGCGAACGCTTGCAGGGCCGCCCGCGCCTCCTCCTGAGTGGCGTGGCCCAGGAGGTTGGGCAGGACGGTCTCGGTGTAGGACAGGTCTCCGCAGAGCGGGACGGTGATCGGCTGACAGGAGGCGGGAGGCGGGTGAAGCCCGGTGGCAGGTGGACCCTGAGAGCAAATGAAGACAAACCAGGGAGGTCCAGGTAATCGATTCAGGCGCCAGAGGGTGAAAGAAGTCGACATCTTCTACGGGCGTCAAGTACGCATCCAAATAGACAAGTGACAGTAGCCCTTATGACCCACGCAGGGTGTCAAACATACAGCACTACATGCACATGCAGTATTATACTGATGCATTTGTATAAGCGGCACGTTGAAGTGACGTCCCACTGACCTGCACGCAGTTGGCCTCCGGTAGAGCGTCGCAGCGGAGCCTGGTGGGCCAGCTCAGCCTCTTGGCCTTGAGAGCGGACTCGCAGTCCGCCTTGACCTTCTCGCAGAGAGCCCTGCAGGGCCTCTTCTGGCTGCTCTCCTCTGCGCCGCACTCGGGCACCACGACCCGGCACACGAGCGCGGCCACGTTGGGCGAGCACGCCGTCTCCACCAGCTGAGCGGCCTGCTGCAGGCTGTAGCCCGGCGCTCCGGTCGGGTGGGACGTCGTGGCGTATCCCAAACCTCGGCAAAAGCTGGACGTCACCGGGTTGCAGTTGGCCGCGAGCGCCTGCCGAGGAGGCAGCAGCAGAACCCAAAGCAGCAGGAAGAAGCGCCTCATGGCTGCGGAGTGGTCGCTCTGCTCTGGAACGAAGCTTCAGGAGGTTTTGGGGAGCGGGGTGTCCCTGCTGCTCCGCGTAGGAGGTGGAGTAAGAGTCAACGAATGAGGTCTCCACGAACAAGGCGCTGATTTAGGACCACCGCTCAGGTCACATATCAATAAGATGCTCAACCCACAGTGAGCAACCGACTGGTCCCAGAGCAGCTCTCTTCTGAGAAGCAAGCCAGCATCTGGTTGTAATTGTATGTTTTTCTGTGTAACCTTGGGGGGGGGGCGGCTTTTGTTTCACAAAGGCTGGCACAATAAACCTGACTTCTGGGTGGAGGAGGAATCAACACTGATGGGAAACGAGTAAACATGGTGGGATGTTTCTAAGAAAGAAAGAACTCAGTGTTCAGTTCCCTTGATACTTAATTTTCCTAATTAAAATGTTTATTTTACCGTAAACACGACTCATTGATTGGCTGACCTAAAAAAACCAGTAGGAAAGAAAAGGGTCTGATCCCTGATTCTTCGCTTTGTTCCAGCGGCATGTTGACAAAGTACATGCAGAATGCATTCAATTGGTACCTCCTCTTTGCATTAACACTCTTCCAGGTTGTTTGCTCATATATCTGCTGTGCACAGCATTGTGGGAAAGAAAAGCATTCTGGCTTGCTTACTGCAAAATACGACCAACTGCAGCAAGACAAAGAAAAGCTGAAATGAATGCATTTAATCACAGAAAAATCAAAGACATGTAGCAGAACAGGACCTGTGGAGGCAACAAAGCATTCCTTATACAACCTGGTGTAATGTAGCCGAAAGGTACCAGGATCAACGTCCAGTTTATTGTTTCAATGCCAGTGTGTGGCTGTGGTCCATACTGAAACATTTAAAAACACGATTCCTCGTGACTCATCTGCAATCCCTGGTTCTTCACGTTAAGATTCAAGTGTTAAAGCTGCATCCTCTGTAGTGACCAGCAGGGGGCGACTCCTCTGCTCCCATAGACGTCTATGAGAAAATGACTCATCCGTTCACTTTCTCTTGACCGGTTGCATAAACAAAAACAAGATGGCGGCAGTGACATCGGCGACCTCTGCTGATTTATTCCCTCAGTAAACACTGTAATTATGAGTTTATGGTCTCAATCTCTAGTTTCAAGTCTAGAGTCCACTTGTCACGTACAGTCCGCACCTTGCTGATCATGCGGTGGGTTTTCCTCGTTAACATTCATTATTCTTTAAAAAAAATGTGTCTTTAGAAAAGTTGAGAGCATTCTGAAAACGAACGAACAGGTGATTAATGACTCCGCGGCTTCAGAGCGACCAGCACCAAGTTTCTAGGAGAGAAGTTTGGGTCAAAGAGAGGAACCAGCTGGCTGTCGACACCTGCAGGAGAGAGACTTCAGTTTGAGCTGGCGGGCGTAAATGTGTGTGCGTGTGCGTGCGTGCGTGTGTGTGTGTGTGTGTGTGCGTGCAGGGGAAGCAGCGGCTCACCCTGCTCCTGCAGGTAGATCATCCGGTCCAGCAGCACCAGCGTCTCCACCACCGGAGCCAGCAGCAGCGCCAGGCTGAAGTACACCACCACCCGGCCCTGCTGCTTCAACATGGCCTCCACGCGCTCCGGGTCCAGGGGCAGTCCGGGGGGCAGGCCCACCCGAGCCAGACCCAGACGGGCGTACCTGAGAGGGGGGCGAGGACGGAGACAGAGAGGGGGGGGGGGTTAAAGTGGCTTTCCTGTGAGACGCGGGACCCGGTTGGGCGGGTGGACTCACTCATCGAAGGGCAGTAAGTGGGCTCCCTTGATGGTCTGGATTCCCGCCCTCCGCAGGTCCGGTCTGGCGTCCGCGATGAAAGCCTCCAGCGCCGCTCGGTAACAGTGCGTCCTCAGCGCCTCGCCGCCCACCCGGAGGCGCCGCGCGTAGTCCTCCGCGGCGTGACACGCCCCCTCCCTGGCCTTGTAGGACAGCCGGTGTCCTGGCAGCCCCCCCACCCAGGAGCTCATCGGGTAGCCAAACCCCGATGGAGCGCCGTCCCGGGCCGCCGGCCGGGCCCCCGCCTCCTCCACCAGGCCGGGGGGGCTGGGGTCCTCCTCGGTCGTGATCTTCATGTAGCAGCACGCCACGGAGGTGATCCCGCGCACGTGCGGGCAGTGGATGAAGTGGCGGAGGAGGGTGGCGCTGAGGTCACCGCAGGCGTGGAGGCCGGTGAGGACAAAGTCCGGATGGCCCGGTTTGGGACCCGTCACCTCCTGAGGGGCGCCGCAGACCCGCGAGCGGCAGCATGCGGCAGAAGACGACCCGGACCCGTCCTCTCCCAACCGGTGCTGCGATGTGGGCTGGCAGTCCGGCGAGTCCGTGGAGGTCTGGACGGCGTGAGAAGATGGAGGTCCCGCGTGCTCAGCGCCCCGCAGCCTCTTTCTGCTGGATCCAGGGGGAGTCGGGCCACTTTCCTCGACACACTGTGCGGCACTCAGCTGCGCAATGAAGGCCTCCCATGATGCTTTGGGGTTTACCCAACCGGCCAGGTGGCGGGGAGATGGCTGTGATCCTGTGACCAGAGAAGAGCAGTTCTGGGGATTGCAAGGGATTGATATTTAGTGGTGGTTGTGGCGCCCCCTGTGGACTAAAGTGGTAGTGTCTCCTGACGTAGAGGTTCCTCACAATAACTTTGCTCTTCATAAAACAACCTTTTTCATAAGTTAAAAAAAGTACTGACCCTTTTCTGCTTGTCCTTCTGCAAGGCCGCCACTAACTCTCTGTCAAACTTGGTCGCCGTGGCAACCAGGGTGCGATCAGCTTCGATGGCGGTGACAGAGAGGCCGAGCCCGAAGGACAGGAAGCGAGTCAGATGGCCCTGTGTGGAAGGGAAGGTTTACTGTGCGATGATTTTAAGTGTTAATCATGTGACCTGAAGAGGATCACGTGACCTGCAGCAGCAGGTGTTGACATCTCTTCTCCTCCTCACGCCATAAACTCCATACTAGTTTATTTTGTCCCCAACAAATGCAACACTTCCTCCTTTTTTGTTTAACGAAGACAACAGTTTTAGGATACCAACCAGCTTATTTGTGTGTTTGACAAAAGACAAATGATGTGGGGGAAATAGAATGGTACCTGTCCAGAGCCCACATCCACCACGCTGTTGCAGTCAGTCTGGTCACAAATCTGTTTTACCAGCTGGGATTTAAATGAATAAATAAACAAAGAGAAACAATCAAATATAAACTTTAAAAAAGTGACAGCAGCAAAGAAGCACGTGAACCCGTACCGAGCCCAGTCGGCGGATCTCGTGCTGCTTCTTGGGCTTGACGTGTTTCCTGAATATGTGTCCCAGCAGTGCGCTCTGACTTTGGTTCTCCAGGAACTCCTCGGGCCTCGCCGCGCCGCCGCGCTCCGGCCGGTGACCTCTGGGAAACGCCAGCGCGTGAGCGGCGGCCCGGAACGCCAGCAGGGACAGAGGCCACGCCGAGGGGTACCTGCATGACGTACAAATACAATATGAAGTGAGTGTGTGTATATACGGCTGACTCGACTGCTCTTTGAAATAAAGGGTGCACAGGGCCCCGTTACGACCCAGCAGTACCTTCTGTCTCTGTGTGCAGCATCCAGGAGCAGGTCTGCAACCTGATGATACGTCAGATCCTGCAGCGCCGGCTGCCACGAGTTGGGCAACTTGTGCCAGTGATCTTTGGAGAAGAACTCCTGAGGGCAAATGTACAATGGGAGAGTTATTCATATTTGGGAGATGTGGATAGAACTGTTAGTTCTTCAAACAAATTACATGAATTAATTCTGAGGTTTTTTAAAGAGTTCAATGGGCTGAAGACCGAGGGTTATCTCAACGCAAAAAGGGAAGCGCACCTTCAGTTTGTCACACACACATCATCAACACATCTGGAGATACGGGTTTTTTCAAATCGATACATTTATTTTTAATTGAAACAATGTAATTAGTGACACAAAGTGCCATGCTTTTTGGACACCCCACCCAGCTACTAACTCTAATATAGTTACACAATCCAGGATGCAATAACATTGTGTTGTCATGGAAACTTGAGTTCTTTAAAAACAAGTATTCTCTCAAAACTCATGGGGAGTTTAATCTGGAACAACCGCAAACTGATGCAAACTTCGATACGCACAATTATATAAGAGTCGGACAGGCGGCTGTACTGAGACAGGAACGCGGTGAGTCTTTCTGCCAGCTCTCGCTGCTGCTCTGCTGGAAACATCACCGGGGCTGCTGGTTAGCTAAAGTAGCTCGCTAAGCTAACCGACAGGTCTTTAAGGCAAACTAATATCACGCTTGCTGGTTAACACTGCATTAGTTCCCCGGTTAAGACGAGGTCCGTCCAGACAAACGACCTCCCTTAAACTGAAATTAGCATCGATATTAATAATGGGAATTCCGTGCTTTTAATTTTCACAAAGGTTTGGTGTGGTTGGCCACTAGCTAGCTAACGTTAACGCTAATTGTAGCGTTCACGCGTAGAATGCGTTCACGTGCTTCCAGAAAACTCCGCAGAGGAGCTGGGAAGTCGTAACGTTACGTTACAAAATATGTAACATTACGTTTACAATTAGCCTAGCTAAAGTTGAGTTTCTATGGTGGAGCTCTATGCTATTTTCAATAAAAACTTGCATATTAACAGTGTTTTCAGCGTTCAAATTATCTTCTTATTTCTATTAATTCAGTATATTGAGAAATGGTGCACACATTGTTTTATTTTTCATATCGTGACATTAATTGTGTTTTGAGTGTTATTAGTAATCGAAATATTCTATTAGTAGAACTAAAGAGTCACCTTATAAGCGTAAATGCGATGAAAAGTTAACCGCGGACATATTAAAAAAAAACAAAAAGTATTTATGGGCTGTTCACGAACGCAGCACAACCCGGAAGTAGACTGTTGAGCAGGAAGAGGCGCGAGGTCCACAATGTGTGCTGCAGGTCTGGATTTCTTTCCATAAAGTTATTTTGAGACATTTTTCTAATAAGGAAAACTATCGGTCCCAAGCTACGTATGTTCACAAACACACTAATCCGATTTTTTCCGTTGAGAGACAACAAATTAACCGCGGAGTTGGCATAGTCTCGGCAGATAGCACTTAGCAAGCTAACATTAGCTAGTGGCTAACGTCAACATCCGCTAATGGCTGATTAGTCGGAACTAATTAGCATTTATTATTTATATTACAAGCTTATTCAATACATTAGTTATAGTGTCAATAGCTTGTAAATCCCTTGCAAAGTAATATGGAACGTTTTTTCAATTCAAATATAAAGTAAGTTAACTGTTTTGAGTTTGATTTTCTGCTGTTGTAAACCTGCTTCTCACAGACAGTTTTAAGCTGTTAAAAGTGTAAAAAAAACTCACAGAAAAGGAAAACTAAACACGAAAGAGAACATTTGACTGACTTGAAGATGTCGGCCATGTTTTGTTTTTGTCGTCGTTGCTGTTTACATTCCTCATGTTTACACTCAATATGATGCAAGTTTACAAAAATGTACCACAGGGTCGAACCGGCCTGTTGAGGACCATTCAATGATTAAATGATCCATGAAGGCTTACTTCATTACTTTCATATGGTCTACTTTTTATAATTTTAAGTTACCACCTAGGTTAATTTAGCTATAATAACTAGTGTAGTAGGGTTATTATTACTTAAGTAATAGTATTTGAACACGCTGGTTATAACACACATTTTGGTCAATGAGAACCCTCTTGTAGTAGAAAATAACTCTGTCTTACAGAACAAGATCATTTCATTACATCAATGTCAAAATGCCTGTATCCTAAAAACTAAGATACGGTGATGCGTTGAAGGGAATAAAACACAATGGCGCTCTCTTGAGTTCTTGCTTTTCAGTCTGTAGATGCAAGTTACACAATAAAAGCGAGACATTCAGTTCTGGTACTTTTGTTTCTTGCAGGACGGAACTTTTAAACCGGGGTCGGCTGTTTCAAAAGGGACCGCAAAGGGTGAAGATCGCTTGAGGAAGTCGACGTCAGCAAACCTACCGGCTTGCTCGGAGGAAACATTTGACCTGACCTCCGCAGCGCCATAATGTCCGACATCACGCTCAACCTGAGCTGTGCTGGTGGAGCCGCACGGAGGAGGCCGCCGCGAGGATACCGAGGGGGTCACAAACGGGTTCCCAACAGGACGCATCAAATGAGCTTCCTGGGGCACGCCAGAGGCAGAGGCGCGCGGCCCGAACACTATGCTCCTCCGCGCCAAAATGGCGCCTTTGCGCAGCTGGTGAGTTCACCCAGCGTGGGGGCCGGTGCGGCCCGGGGGGCCGGCGCCGCCCGGGGGGCCGGCGCTCCGCGCGTCAGCCACAGCGCTTCATCGTCTGCACGTCAGTCGCAACCTCTGATGGCGAGCAGCAGAGGCTGCGGCGGGAAGCCGAGCGAGCCGGCGGGGAGACCGGCGAGCGCCGCTGCCCACCGTCCCTCGCCAGCGGGCAGCCACAGGGCCGCCGCGCAGACGTCGACGGGAATCCCCGCCAAGTACCTGGCTCTGGACTGTGAGATGGTGGGCACGGGGCCAAAGGGGAGCATCAGCAAGCTGGCCCGCTGCAGCCTGGTGTCCTACGACGGAGACGTGGTCTACGATAAGTTCATCAACCCCCCCGTGCCCGTCACTGACTACCGCACCCGCTGGAGCGGCATCCGGCGCAGCGACCTCGTCAACGCTGCGCCGTACTTAGAGGCCCGGAAGGAGGTGAGGAAACGTCTCGATTGTTTCCTCTGTCGCCTGCGATGGGAAGAAAATGTGCAGAAAGATAAGATCACAGGACACATGTGGGGAGAATGTAACATGAATGCGTGTGGAAATCTTACTGGATTCTTGTTGTAAGTCCGCCTGCTTTGGCCTTTTTAATAACGGATATCTCAATCGTCCTGGTTTGTAAAAAAAAAAAAAAAAGGGCGTATGGCTCCGCAACCCGAAGGGAAACAACATCAATAAAACTGTCACAGTATAGAGAAGAGCTAATATCTGTTTTCATGTTAATGTCAAAATAACTTTGTAAAGTCAGGAACATCTTTCTGCTTCAACGCCGTCCTGCAGGGACGAACGCCATTGTGTTTTATTCCACGATTAAAATATAAAGCCAGCGAGTTTAGGCCGATGTTAATATCTGAGATGCATCTTACCCCATCGGTCAAAACTTTACACTTTGAATGCGGCTACAGAACAACAGCGACGGATATTAGTGTTGTTTCCTGTTCTTCCCCATTTGCTCTGATTAAAAATAACAAACTTGTGTGTTCAGTTTGCTGAAAGTGTCCCCCCCGTTGAGTTCAAAGAGTCGTCCGTCTCTCAGTCGCCCCCTCCCTCCCCCCGCTCTGTCAGCAGATTCTGAGGCTGCTCATGGGGAAGGTGGTGATCGGCCACGCCGTCCACAACGACTTCAACGTCCTCGGCTACTCGCACCCGGCCGCGCTGACCAGAGACACGTCTCGGATCCCCCTCCTCAACCAGAGGGCCGGCTTCGCCGTGACCGAGTGCGCCTCGCTGAAGAGACTCACCAAGGCCATCTTCAACCGCGACATCCAGGTGAGCGGTCTGCTTCCTGTACGCAGGGGGCGGTCGAGGGTTCCAATAAATGCACATTCCAAACAATGAACGTTGTTGATAAATCCAATTGGACACAATTTCTTAAACACAAAGTCTCTAAAAAGTTGTACATGCACTGATCAAATTGCAGATTTGGGGCGATTTTTGTAAAGCATTAAATTATTTTTCCATCTTCGTCTAATTGCATCGGTAGTTTTTTCCAAACGTTAGCATGATATAATGCCTAATTTGCATTTAAATTACCTTTATTAAAGAGGACTTAATGAAGGTAAACAATACAAGCTGACCACCACTTTAGTCCCGCCCCTGCCTCTGATTGGTAAGGCCTGCAAGCAAGTGTTTAAAGCCCGCCCCCTTCTCTTGTGTCCTCAGACCGGAAAGAAAGGCCACTCTTCTGTGGAGGACGCCAGAGCCACAATGGAGCTTTACAAAGTGGTGGAGGAGGAGTGGGAGAGGACCCTGGCCTCCTCCGGGTCTCAGGCCTCCTAGTGGCAAATAAACTTTAACCTTTTAAATGGACGTTTTTGGTGAGGCGGGCGTGTGGTTTGGAGCCGACTGGTCTACAGCCTCCGCTGTCCACTCAACAAGAGGACGAAACTAAGAAGACTCAGTCCCAGCAGTTCTTTCTCAGGGTTTGTGTCTAAAGGTGCTCCTGACACGAGGGGGCAGTCGTGTCTTAGTCCCATCGACAAAACTACACCACGAACGCCCAAAACAAACGCGGGGCAGTGAAATCAGCACTTCAAGTCCACAGAACAAGCTCCCTTGTTAGTTTAGATTTTTTATAGTGTTAATCCCTTCAACGTGAATCATTTAGACAAAATGCTGCATTGATCTTCTTCAGGGAACTAACCAGGTTTTAAAAATAATGCTCAGTCCTATATTGGGCTTTTATGGATAAGAGATTGTCTCTGTTCTTTTCCTTTACAGACACTTACAAATGTTACTGAATGTTTTTTCCCCATGTAAATAAAAAGGCGAGAATAGAGCGGTGATGGATAAAGAAGGCAGCGTGGAGCAAAGTAGGACAGGACGTGATTAAATATTCCCATTATTTCCACGTGGTCTGGTGTGTTTGAGGAATGGGAGGATTCCCCGGTAATTATTTTAACAGCTGATTTCGGCAATAACAGAAAGGTGCACTGGTAAGTTGACCTCTGTAGCTCCGCCCCTGATGATTTCCATAATCTGTCTAATGAGACTTTTTACACTCCGTTGAGGTCAAATCTGCTATTTTGAGACACACAAGTGCTTTTCTTGTGAGTTTGTGCGGTTTCCCAGGCGACGGCGCCTGTGTTTGATCCTCTGCAGACTCTCGGTGCTCCGGTCCCAATAAATCACTCGCACACACCACCTCGTCTCCACAGTAATAGTGACCGAGAGCATCTTGGGTGCACAGTTCTTCTGAGGTGCTACACAAGAAGGTGTGTTATCAAATCCCCCAACACAAGACTGTTTACCTGACTTCATAGGTATTGTTGCTACTTCAGACTGACACACTGTGTTTCTGGTCCTCACTTTCTTTTCTTTAAGTCTGTTTGATTTGGGCAAAGTTATTTCTTTAACAAAAACGCATCTGTGTGGTTCAGCGAAGCTGGGAGCTAACTGCTAACATCAGAATGCTAATATCGTCGCTCCTCTTGCTGTGGTGCTGTTTGTCCCTGGAGGAGAGCGATCAGCAGCCTTTCCTGGCTGTGAACCGCTCATTAATCATGCAGCACGCATCCGCCCTGAAAGCAGACGAGCTCCTTTTAAACGGCAGAGGAACCTCCCGACGGTCGTCAATGGGGGACGCGAAAAGGTTTAGATGAAGCGAGAAGAAATGTGAGTCTGTCCCTCCGTTTAAAACCAGCCATTTGAATATAAATGGTTATTTTTCAAGCAAGAGAATGCTCACAATGCTATCAGCAGATATCTGCAACACGTCCGGAGTCCTGACCGACATCTGTGGAACTGTCCAGTTACCAAGTGCTTCAAAGATGACATATTATCCCCTAACCTGCATAGACGTCAGTCAGTAGGGATGGTTATCAGGAGGATTTTACCGATACTAATGAAGAAAATCATCCTACTCTTTTCTTCCTCCTCTAGTCAATGATGTCATTGAACATGTTTCCTTGGTCCTCTAGTCAATGATGTCATTGAACATGTTTCCTTGGTCCTCTAATCAATGATTACAGGACCGATAGCAGAAGCAGGACCTTTATACTCTGTTTTTACTCATTTAGAACCAGTAAAGTTCTAAAGAACCGTAAGAAAGTTGCTGTTGAGAACTCGTCACTTGAGGCCTTAGGTGTCATAGGAAATCCTTCACTTTAGTAACCTTTGACCCCTCCAACCTTTTGGGTTACAGACAGAAATATATTGCACAGCATCATGTGATTAAAGTCTAGATAATCCGCTGATCTAAATCTCCTTGGTTCTGGCTAACAGTGTGAATAATCTGATGCTCCATGAGGGATTTGTCTGTGCAGGTGTGTTCTTATGATGAAAACAATATGTTCTCTTTCATATTCAACACCAAAAATCGATATAAACATATATTTTGGCTAATTGATCCTTCCCCTTGGTGTATTTAAGACCCTGTTGAATGTATTTATTGATTTAGATACCACCCTCCACGTTTGAACTGCAAGAAGATTAACGGTTCACCTGCTGCATTAATAATACATGAAAGAGGTTTTATCCCCCCGGGGGGGTAAAGTTAATAAGTTAGGGGGAGCTGGACTCTGCAGGTTACCTCTTCATTCATGTGTTAGTCACGGCCTCGGACACGTTTATGGCCAACGGCACAAAGCCGTGTGGAATTTTTCCATTTTTGCACGTTGGCGGTTGACCTCTACCGGAGGTCGGTCGGGACTTCTCGGCTTTCAGGGTAAACGTACAAAACATCATTTTAAGGAATTCCAATGCACTTGCTGTGCGTTTAGCTGGTGGCTAGTTGCTAACAAGCTGAACGCCAACTGAGCTCCCAGTTGGGAACACAGTACATTCCAGGTGAGCCGGTGGTAGAAATACCGGTGGGTTGTGAACAGAAGGCGTCTGGTTTCGAAGCCTTGAGTTCAGCATTTTGCACGTTGACATCCTGGGTTTCTGTCATCCGTGAACTGGAGGTGAAGATCTATGGATCGAGGAGATTAAGAGGAATAGAGACCTCGGCTCTAGTAGAGAGACCTGTCAATCAGGGTGTAGCCCCGCCCTGTTTGACTCCACATGGACCATGACTTACTAAACGAACATCATGCTGTATTACAGAAGACGTGACACTGGAGATTGAGACCATAAACTTTACTGAGGGAATAAATCAAGAGATTTGTTCAGACAAAAGGATGGAGATGAATCAAAACTCCACTAAAACACTTGTACTTATAACGACTCTTATCTACAGCAAGTTGTAGATCGGCACTTTCTTGTTTCTTGTTCTTCTGAGTTTGTGTCCTTATGGTCGAGATCCACTTATTGTAAGTCGCTTTGGATAAAAGCGTCAGCTGAATGACGTAATGGAAGTCTGCTCCGCCCCCTCGTGGCCATAAAAAGTCCGATAGTGCAGCTTTAATTTTGATATATTCTTAATCAAGCAGTTGAAGGTCAATGCACAGAACACCTCGTTCAATCAAATCCTTCTCGTCACAGAAGAAGGTCAAATCCCCCAGAAGCACCTCCTCTTGTTCACCTCCCACTCCGTCCTTCACTGAAAAGGATTACGGTTTTCCATCCTGGAGGAGGAAGAGGAGGAGGTGGAGGAAGAGGAGGTGGTCTCTTAACACCGCACTCCCCCCGGTTCCTCCTCTCTTCCTCCCCTCTCCTCCCGGTGTTCGGTCCTCTTCAGGAGGACTCTGAAGACGGAGATGTCCACCTGTCCGCAGAAGATGAAGTGAGTCCGATGCGTCGCTCCGCGTTCACCGAAACATGACAGATGAACGATGCTTCTCCTTCTCCTTCTCCTTCTTCTCCTTCTTCTCCTTCTCCTTCTTCTCACATCCAATCCCAAGTGCGTTAAGCTGCATTCACGCGCTCCTTTGGATGCGCGTTTCTCCTTTAACGAGTTCCGGTCGCGGTGTCGTAAATCAAAGGAAATGCGCGCGTGGACTGACAGATGCAAAATACAGATGTTTCCACACACACGAGTTATTCATCTGAGTTAAAGTAGTGATTCTGAAATGTAAAAACACGACTCGGAACACCTCGAATTTAAATGCAGACTCAAAGCATCAAATGTGCTGTTTTGTATCTAATTGTATTATTGTGTTCAAAGCTATACAATTTATATTTTAGATCTTTTTTTAAACTTAAAAGTTGCATCAAAAAGGTGAATCTCAAAGGTAAGGGCGTCATACAGGAAAGAACGTCGCTCTCTGGGGGGTCACAAACATCTACAAACAAGCAAACAATGAAGGCATCCCGGATCTCTCCTCTGATTGGCTCCTTGTGTTCTGACGTCAGTGAGTAATCATATCTGTGTCATATGAGGACAGTACAATAAAAAGAGGGATTATAGCGTTGAGGTTGTAGACGCACTTTATTTCAGAGACTCGAGCAGCTCGACGTCAAAGCGACTCTTTACTGTTACTTTGTTCCTGACATCAATGTTTCCTTCTGGCTTTACTTTTATAGTCAGTTTCACTTGGATTTATTATTATTGGATTTATCATTTATTGTAAGTGGTGGCAGCTCACAGACACGTCATTTCGCAGATAGACTGTAATTTCACCCCAGGAAGTGGAGGAGAGAGAAACACTTAAAAACACAACAAATAGTAAATTACAATCAATTAAAAAAAGATCATAATTTGATAGTAGAATCCTGTTGTGGCTCATGAAACTACACGAGTTTGGTAGTCAGCAATGAGTAATAACTTGGTTGCAGAATGCAGTGATTTCCGACCTTTAGGATTTATAATAACGGACACATGAGAAACCTTTCTGTGCGCACAGGCTGCAGCGTGAAGCTTGAAAACAACAAAACGGAGACAATCAATGGGAGAGAAAATGAGTAGAAAGCATCAGAGGCATTTTCTTAACTTTCCTCTTAGGTTTAACTTTAACCTCATTAATAATCTTTAAGTCTCCACAGGAGGTGACACACACACACGCACACACACGCACACACACGCACACACACGCACACACACTCGTGGCTCGTTTCACTTCTGTAACCCGTTCAGCACTCGGAGTCGTGCTCGCTGCAGGCCGACTCGTTTCTTCTTCCTCTGTGAGGTCTCCAGCCCTCCCCGGCTTGCTTCCTGTCAGGTTATGTCACTCGGGGGGGGGGGGTTGCCCCTGGAGACGGCCTGGCAAGTCGCGGCGTTGGCGTGATGTGGATCCCTTGTCTGAGAGCAGAGGTTGATTCTTTAATCCCGGTTGGAATTTGCGTATTTAAACCTTTACTTGTCAAACTCCTTTAGATTCCTGGTTGCATCCTTCCAGGTTCATCTGCCAGTTACATCTGCAATTCAGAGTTCAAAATAATGAACATTTCTAATAATATTACATGAGCGGCTGCCCAACGTATGAAACATCTCTGTGGTTCCATTTGATTAAATATCCTCCCTTCTTTCATATGAATGTGTCAACGAGCACACGGGTCCCTGAATACGAGCCGTGTTCTGTGTTAAATGCGTGAATGGAACTTTATTAAACTCCATCGCTGCTAGCCTAGTTAGCACACAGGCTAGCAGACGGGTTAAATGGACCCGTGTCGTGTTTAAATCGGAGAGGAGCAGCGGATGGAACTCTTCTTATTCAGCTGGTCTGAGATGGTCTTCAGGAGCAGCCGGCCTCCCATTAAACACTCGGGGTGAACGTACCCCCCCCCTCCTGGCACACAGAGCGGTGGAACTCTCTCTTGGCCTCAAGGTGAACTCATTGACATTCAGCCACTTGTCTTTGCACATTCATGGATGAATCTGGATCCCGAGTGGCGCCTCTGACCGACGGAGCCGACTGTCGCCATTAAATGTGCTGATTAGACACTAATCCCACGTTGATCAAAATGTGTCTTTGCTGAGGACGAGCTCAGATTTCCTCCTTCATGTCGGGCGCCGATGCTCCCGCCACTCAGAGCGAAGGGAGTCTCTCCTCACAGTCTGCCTTCCTCCAGGTGAGCCGGGACCCAGGTGACCAGGTCCCGCCCTCGTTGCTATGGGGACCGGTGAAGGTCCTGAACTTTAAACCAGATTTCTGACTCGGTAACGGTGAGTATTGGAGCAGGAAGCGTCCGCTGGGACTTCTGGGATTCTTCGTCTGGAGATTCTTGGCGTTTGAGTCAAGCTCCTCTCGCCAACATTTGGGACCCTTCCTCATTGTATCGAAGTCTTTCTCAAGAGAAGAAGAGAAAAGTACAAGCAGAAAGCAAAAAACTGTTAATTGCAACGGGGCAAAGAAAAGAAACAGGATAGAACCCCTCAACCCCCCCGGGGCCGAAAGGAGCCGTAATCATGGTATGAATCGAGCGGAGCCGGAGGTCGGGCTTCGGTCCCGACTCTCCGGGGAGGGTTTTTAGGGGGGATCAGGATTCAGCTCACGTCCTCCAGCTCCTCAAGTCTGAATCGCCATCCATCCATCTGCTGAGCTCCAAAACTCTCATCTCCTTCACCTCCACTTCGTCTCCTTCACGTCATCACTTCATCTCCTTTCATTCCTAATTGAGTGAAATGACCCGGGAGTAGTGGAAGTGGCGCCATGACGAGCTGTCTGAATTCTCCAATCCTCTAATTCTAAGGAAAGGAGCCTCAATGCTTCCTTACTGAGCTCCTTTAGCATAGGAACCACTGGAGCATCCTGGGACGGTTCTATGTGATGTTGTGACCACGGAGGATAGAATGGCTGCTTCAATTAATCAATGTCAGACTTTGCAGAGAGAACGTCCACTTGTGGGGCTGAAAGAGGTTTAAAAATGTTTTGTTTTGTTTGTGGAGAACCTTTTTTAGTTCTGCTGTGTGCTATTTTCATTGACTTAACCAGTAACAAATCTATTTCTATCCTATTACATCACCAAAAATATTCAAAGAGACCTTAAGGTTGCAGAGATATACGCTTTTAAAAAACGGGTATGCAAATTCTGAGCAGAGACCTACAAAATGGGCGGGTTTTAAGAGGTAAAGCCTTTTAAAACTTCTTCAAATGAGTTGGCTTTACATCGTCTTGTCCTTCGCCTGCAGACCGGATGTGTCTCTGGCCGTGCTGCTGTCTGCCATCTGTCTCCTCTGCCTGCCTTCGTCATCTAGCCACCACCAGGAGTCAGGTACCCCCCCCCACTCATTAGACCATCCACGACCTCTGAGGACGGCGGCCGCTGGGATTTCGCCGACACGCCACCTGTGGAGGACGTTTTAAAGGCTCTGTTCACAGATTTATTATATGTGGTCATGTGGTTAGTGTAAACCAATCAGAGCGTTAGGGGGCGGGCCTAAGACTGCTGCAGCGGCTAACGATGTAAATGCGGTGGCAGATTGCTTTGGTGCTATATTTGATTAAATTCATTTTTAGGTTTGCGATTTACAATAGATAAGTTGTATGTGTGACTGGACTGACTGTCCCGTGTTCAGTAGAGCTCATCCTCTCCTCAGATGAGTCCAAGCTGCTGCAGGTGACCATCCCCGCCCCCCCGCCCGTAGGCGCCGTGCTGGGCGGCTCCCTCACGCTGCCCTGCTTGGTGTCCCCGGCCCACCCGCCGCCGCTCCACTCCGCCGCCGGGGGCCGCCACGCCGCGCTGTCCCTCCCCCGGGTCAAGTGGAGCGTTCTGACCAACGGCAACGAGGCGGAGATCCTGGTTGCCCGCGGCGATCGGGTGAGGGTCAGCGAGGCCTACAGAGACCGAGCGACGCTGCTGAACTACGCCTCCTCCCCCGCCGACCTCACCCTGCAGCTGGAGAGACTGAGGCGCAACGACACGGGCTTCTACCGCTGCGAGGTGCAGCAGGGCCTGGAGGACGCCCACGACGTGGCTCAGGTCAAGGTCAAAGGTTAGAGAGCCTAGAAGTCATGCACGCAGACACGGGGAGAACATGCAGACTCCACACAGAAAGGCCAATGAAAGCATTATTTAAGAACAAAGTAAGACCTGACGAAAGAAGCAGTGGGTTCTGGGTCTCTGTCAGATAGTGGAGATACAAGGAAGTAAACGCGGACTGTTTATCCAGGAACCTTTTAGTTTGAGGGTTTGGAGACTTTTCTCTTTGTTCTGAAAATACTAAAACCAAAGTTAGTTTTGCTCTCGTCTTCCAGAGACAAAAATACAACAAGTGAAATAAGTGTTTGGAAAACAGTGTTGAACCTTGAGATCAACAGTCCATCAGAAAAAAGTAAAAAATATTCTTTTAGTTCACAGAAAATACTTGAAAGAGCTGGATTTACTGGTGGAATTGTGCCGCAGGGGAAGGCGCTCGTAAGAAACAGATTAATAAATAAAAGAAATGACGTCTGAAGTGGAGACAACTATAAAATGTCCTGATGTATACTTTACATTACATTACATTATGTATACTTAAAGGTGATTGATGCAAACCATCAGAATTAGAAAAACGAGTGATGTTATTGTTCTCCTTGTTCTTTCCAGGGGTGGTGTTCCATTACCGCGATGCATCCAGCCGCTACGCCTTCACCTTCGAGCGAGCCAGAGAGGCCTGCAAGGAGATCGGGGCCGAGATCGCCTCCCCCGAGCAGCTCCTGGCCGCCTACCACAGCGGATACGAGCGCTGCGATGCGGGCTGGCTCGCAGACCGCTCGGTGAGGTGAGGCGGAAGATTCTGTTCATTTGGTGCGATCATCAATCAAGGTCTGATGGTCCATCACTCAGAGAAGGGCTCAAACCCGGCAGCAACTTCCCCCGAATAAGTGAAGCCAGAGCTTCATGTGGTTAAAGCTGCATTCTCTGTAGTGACCAGCAGGGGGAGACTCCTCTGCTCCCATAGACGTCTATGAGGAAATGACTCTACTTCTCTGTAGTGACCAGCAGGGGGCGACTCCTCTGCTCCCATAGACGTCTATGAGGAAATGACTCTACTTCTCTGTAGTGACCAGCAGGGGGCGACTCCTCTGCTCCCATAGACGTCTATGAGGAAATGACTCTACTTCTCTGTAGTGACCAGCAGGGGGCGACTCCTCTGCTCCCATAGACGTCTATGAGGAAATGACTCTACTTCTCTGTAGTGACCAGCAGGGGGCGACTCCTCTGCTCCCATAGACGTCTATGAGGAAATGACTCTACTTCTCTGTAGTACTCTACTTCTCTCTGGATTTATTCCCTCAGTAAACATTGTAAACATGAGTTTATGGTCTCAGTCTCTAGTTTCAAGTCTTCTTCACAGACTATGAAGCAGGGGATGCGTTAGGGCGGGGCTTACTGTGATTGACAGGTCACTACCACGGCGCCGTTGTCTGGTCAAGGAGTTGTCTGTGTTTTAGTCTTTAACCCTTTCAGAGTTTGTTTTCACTTCATGAAAGTCGATTGTAACATTCAGGCTGCGTGTAAATGTCTTCTTCTTCTGGCGAAAACCAAGATTGCAATGGACGTAAAACTGAACGGGGACAGCCAAAACCAGGCTGCCAAAAGACAAACTCAAAGCTTCAAACCAACAGTCATCACGGTTAGCATTGACATATCCAGTCGATGGCTTGAAGAGGCGTGATGTTTTCTTCCACAGATATCCCATCCAGAGGCCGAGGGAGCAATGCTTTGGCGACATGGAGGAATTTCCGGGTGTGAGGAACTACGGACTGTTAGATCCCGACGAGATGTATGACGTCTACTGTTACGTGGAGAATATCCACGGTAAGTAAAATTCAGTGTGTCTTTGTAGTTGCAACGGTAACATTGATGTTAGTAGTTAGTAAGGTCAGTAGGTCACCTGAGCCTAGGACCATTCAAAAATGCTTTTTGCAAAAAAAGGTATTTCTTGAACAATGACACCCGTCTGCCTGTGTGAAGGCGAGGTGTTCCATGGCTCCGCCCCCCAGCGCTTCACCTTCTGGGAAGCCAGGGCTTACTGCCTGAGCCACGGGGCCGAGCTGGTCACCACGGCCCAGCTGTACGCGGCCTGGAGCGACGGGCTGAACCTGTGCAGTCCCGGCTGGCTGGCCGACGGGAGCGTCCGCTACCCCATCGTGACCCCAAGGGAGCGTTGCGGGGGCGGGGAGCCCGGGGTCAGGACCGTCTACCGCTACGGCAACCAGACGGGCTTCCCCGAGCTTCACGCGCGACACGACGTCTACTGCTTCAGAGGTAAGGAACGCCACGTTCGACGAGTGTTCCCGGGACAAAGAGGACCAGGACCTTTAGAAAAGGCATCGAGACTTAACCCACGGTTGAGGCTTCATTGCCTCTAAATCCATTCTGACTGCATTTATTCACAGTTGTTTACAACCAAAAATACTGCTGCCAGTCTCTGTTACGTTGAAGGTGCCACTTGTTCCCTCTAATGAAGGTTGCACTTCTTCCTTATAGCCTGTGACCTCCTGAAGTATTTCTTACCCCATCAAATCCTGGACATCCTACGTAACATCTGCTCTTCATTCCAGGTAATGACGGCGTCCACACAGAACCTCCTCTGGATTTTCTGTCCACTGAGCCGGAGGACATTGGACAGGACATTGACCCTGCAGCGGAGGAAGAGGAGGAAGGGGAGGAAGAGTTACTTGTGAGCGAGGCAACCTTAAAAGAGGGTGACGAGGTCCAACGTGCCCAGGCGACCAACCCCGTAAAGCGTGGACCCGCCGACTCCTCTCCACCCGCCAGGATGGGCGCAAGCACGCCGCTGGACGGCGAGCCGCCAGAGGGCCGCACCTCTGAGACCGAAAGCTGGGACACGCCCGCCTTTAGCGTGACGCCCGTCACTGGCGAGCTCCGAGCCGGCTCTCCGGGTTCTCCTCAGGGTGGAGAACTTCCCGTCTCACGAGAGGACCCCACCCTGGGAGTCCACCCGGAAGCCGCCTTGGAGGCAGAGCTCGTCCACTCGACGGAGGAGGCGACCACATCGAGCCCTCCGACAGAGGAGGAATCTGGAGATGGGAGTGTGAATCCTCCTTTGGACGAGGAGACTCAAGGCTCCACGACTGCGAGTTTGGTTGGTGTGGAAACCACAGCCGCCTCCCATTCAGGTGAATAGGAGTAGCAGGTCGCTGGTGGCTTCGTGAGGTGTTGGAATGTACCAAGTACTTCCTGCACCGCTGCCATCGGGTGGTGGACCTTCTAGAATATTATATTAGCGCATGTGCCCCGAAGTAAAGGTGTCATCGTGCTGACCTCCAAGGCCTTGACAAAGCGAGCATCGATCACGTGGTGAGGGTCAGGTCGAGCTCAGTCTCAGGGTCAAGGGAAAGAACTCCCACTTCTCTTTCCAGTTGTTGTCAGGTGGGTTTAGATGTTCAGCAGGAAACCCAATAGACGGGAACCAAGGGCCGCAGAGCTCTCCTCAAGATCATTTGTTGTTTCTAAACAATAATCATTTGTATTTGGCCTAGAAAAATCTCTATATATTGCATCAATTACAGGTTACGATCCCCCTCCAAAGCTCCCGGGTGCAACCGCGGAGACGCCCGTCACGGGTCCTCGTGGTGACGACGGCTCAAACGGTACAACCGACCGCGGCGGACTCGTCCATCCTGCGGAGACCCCCGCTTCAGAGGTCACCGCAGAGACCCCCGCTTCAGAGGTCATCGCAGAGCCCCCCGCTTCAGAAGTCACCGCAGAGACCCCCGCTTCAGAAGTCACCGCAGAGACCCCCGCTTCAGCGGTCATCGCAGAGACCCCCGCTTCAGAAGTCACCGCAGAGACTCCCGCTTCAGAGGTCACCGCAGAGACCCCCGCTTCAGCGGTCATCGCAGAGACCCCCGCTTCAGAAGTCATCGCAGAGACCCCCGCTTCAGCAGTCACCGCAGAGACCCCCGCTTCAGAAGTCACCGCAGAGACCCCCGCTTCAGAAGTCACCGCAGAGACCCCTGCTTCAGAAGTCACCGCAGAGACCCCCGCTTCAGAAGTCACCGCAGAGACCCCCGCTTCAGAAGTCACCGCAGAGACCCCCGCTTCAGAGGTCACCGCAGAGACCCCCGCTTCAGAAGTCACCGCAGAGACCCCCGCTTCAGAGGTCATCGCAGAGACCCCCGCTTCAGAAGTCACCGCAGAGACCCCTGCTTCAGAAGTCACCGCAGAGACCCCCGCTTCAGAAGTCACCGCAGAGACCCCCGCTTCAGAAGTCACCGCAGAGACCCCCGCTTCAGAGGTCACCGGCGTTGCGGGTGTAAACTATCCGGTCCCGAGCGCCGTGCCTGTGACTTTGTCGCCGCCCTCTGAATGGAAAACCTCAGATGTCACGACCTCCGTGCCTCAGGGCCACACCTCCCCCGCGGCCGGGCCTCCAGAGGATGTCCGGGGCGGACTCGGACCAGATGCGTCGTCCCTCGGCGCGACCAAGAGTAACACGGGGGCGGAGCAAGGCGCCGGAGAGGGATCGGGCGATTCGTCGGGAGACCGCCCCCTGGAGGGGAGCCCGGATCCCACCCCAGGGGAGAAGCGCGGCGGTGAGGAGGCCGCCGTGCGTCCAGATGTGAGGATCGCGCTGATTCCTTGCTTGACAGTGCAGGGCCGGGAGGCGGAGCCGGCGCCCTCCTCCACGACGCAGGAGTCCCGCCCCAACCCCGTCCACGAGGAGCGTGAGGCTGCCGCCAACGTCTCTTCACACAGCGGTAACATCGCTTCTCCTCACTTCAAATTAATACAATTGTATAAAACTAATAAAACCATTTAGTTATGTTTTCAAAAGATGAAAACTAAAAGCTCAAAAACACTTAATGTAGGTATTGTTTGAAATAATAAGTTACTTTAAAAGCTTTTTATTATTATAATGAAATGAAGAACGCTGATACTATTCAGTGATTTCTCATTAGAGGCTTTTTCTAACATCATTAGTTTATAAAACCACATCAGATTATTGCTCCTTATTCACCTCCTGTTAACATTCAATATATTAAGTTTTAAAGTTTTATTTATTTTTCAGAAAAATGTAATAAATGATACATCGGCGCCCCCTGCTGGTCCATGTAAAACATTGTTATGATCAGGCAGCAGATCTTTATTGATCCGTCCTTATTGGCCCCCAGACTCCTGCCTGCAGAACCCGTGTCTGAACGGAGGGACCTGCGTGGAGGGCGGGGCGGCCAGGTGCTTCTGCCTGAGCGGTTACGGAGGAGACTTGTGCCAGACAGGTACGGGGTGGACTGCTTGTGGAGCTGTTTGATCCCCCAGGAAGCCCCCCAGCTGACCCCCCCCCCCCCCCCCCCCTCTTCTAGACCTGGAGGCGTGCGAGTCCGGCTGGGACAAGTTCCAGGGCTTCTGTTACCGCCACTTCCCCCGCAGGCAGAGCTGGGAGGCGGCGGAGCAGCACTGCCGGATGTGCGGAGGACACCTGCTGTCCGTCACGACCCCCGACGAGCAGGACCACGTCAACGGTGATAAGCCCCGCCCACCTCCGCCCACAGCGCGTCCTTCTGCTGCTTTGATTTGATGATTTGAAAGTTTTTTTGGGTTGAAACCAAAGCGGAAGGTGGTGATGAGGATCAGAATATATATAATATATCTATCTATATATATATATATATATATATATCTATATCATATATATATGTATATTATTATATACGAAACAATGTAACAATGATACAATGATACTAACAATGACGGTCGTTCTAATCGTAAAAATATGATAATATAAATAATGATTGTATAGCGAATCATGGTAAATAATTATATAATAATAAAATTAGCAATGACGATGAATATTAAATTATATTTAACATAAATTATATTAAAATAGTCATATGATACTGAATAGGATATTAATGATGATAAAAAGATTATGTGATAGAAAATAGTAATGATTATGATAATGTCAATAATGAACATAACGGTATCATGAGAATGTGTCCGGCACCTTTTAAATCAATGTGTTAAGAAACCTTCCTCTGATGGTGAAAATAAATATTTATATTTGCAGATCTGTAGATTTAGAGAAACAATGTGATTTGTACAACACGTAAAATAAAAATAACAACTAATACATGAATAAACATTTATGTCGCTTACAGCTGCTCTATCATGTTCATGTGTGGCTTCTAAAAGTGAAAGAAGGGACTTTCGTCTCTGTTGTTTACTACTTTCAGACCTTTTGTCTTTCATTGCGGCTTCTGATGGATTAATACATACGACTTCTACTTACTTCACTTCCTCTCATTGTGTTCACTCTTCTGTCTCCAGACAAATACAGAGAGTATCAGTGGATCGGACTGAATGACAGAACCATCGAGGGGGACTTCCGCTGGACGGACGGGAAGCCGCTAGTGAGTCAAAGCCTCAATGCTCCAATCACAGGAGGGCTGTCCTCTGAGACATGGTGTCTTCCTCCTCTGAGACATGGTGTCTTCCTCCTCTGAGACATGGTGTCTTCCTCCTCTGAAACATCTTCCTCCTCTGAGACATGGTGTCTTCCTCCTCTGAAACATCTTCTTCCTCTGAGACATGGTGTCGTCCTCCTCTGAGACCTGGTGTGTCCCTCCCCAGCTCTACGAGAACTGGTACCACGGCCAGCCGGACAGCTACTTCCTGTCGGGCGAGGACTGCGCGGTGATGGTGTGGCACGACGGCGGCCGCTGGAGCGACGTGCCGTGTAACTACCACCTGTCCTACACCTGCAAGAAGGGTGCCTGTGAGTTCCTTCTAAAGCTCCTACTGGTCTTTTCTTCACGTCTCCTGGGGGGACAGTCCTCAGTCGTGTCTTTTCGTCTCCTCCACCCAACAGCCTCCTGCGGCCAGCCGCCCGAGGTCCCCAGAGCCACCGCGTTTGGGAAGAAGCGCCTGCGCTACGAGACCGACACCAAGGTGCGGTACTACTGCGAGGGGGGGTACGTCCAGCAGGGGAATCCTGTGGTCAGGTGTCTGCCCGGCGGCCAGTGGGAGGAGCCTCTGATCACCTGCGTGCCCAGTAAGTACGTCCACGGGCGTTTTAGTTGAAGCCACAACGAGGAACGACCCCCCGTGGGGTCACGGAGAGGTCGAGCAGCGCGAGCGCTGGTCGACCTCCAGTGATGTCACTGGAGTCAGAAGATGAGAACTAATTCGTAGGTGGGGGGTTAAAAGCCCAACCAGGTGCATTTGGGGGTTGAGTTGCATTGTGGGTAATGCAGGCACCACGTAAGGGAGAGAATGAATTTCTTTTCTATTTGTCTCCCACCTGTAGCCCGTTCAATGGAAGGAGACCCGGTCACAAAGGTCACAGGGGTCACCGAGGTAACGGGGGTCACGGACACGGAGGAAGCAGCTCCGCCCTTCTGGAACGTCACGTGGAACGCATGAAGCCAACCCGCCTCTAATGTTGTTAAAGATTTACCCGGAATAAAGAGACAGTTTGAGCAAATATGCAAAAAACTGCACCGACTGTAGCTTCAATTTCACACTTAAGATTACTATTAATATTAAAAATCATTCTTCCAATTTCTATCCAACATGTTTTCTGGTTTCATGTTGATATTTACTTTTGAATTGAATAAATGCTCCTCTTAATGTTGATGTGTGATGAAGTGGTGACGTTTCTGGTTGATATCCAGGAGAACATGCACATCAGAACTACTGTCTCTCTGCAGCACCGAGAGACATAATTAACATCTTAAAGTGAACAAACACAAATCTTCAGACTTCAGAGAGATCTTTTAAATCATGCACAAATAATTTATTGACATGTGAATACATCTTTGGAATAGAATGAATTAAGTGCATCGTTGAAGGAGCTTAAAGTCGTTGAGCGTTAGTGCAGAACGTAGTCGGCTCTCGTGTTAAATGAAGCGACCACCTTTGACTGAACCTCAGTTAGTCTCTTCAGAAATGTCATCACCTTATTAGTGAAAGAGGGATGATTGTGGAACATGTTCTGTTCATTCATGTTCACTGTGCCAGAGTGGTGTGTGGCTTCCAAAATAAAAGACTGCTTCCTGTTTTCCTCAGCCAATTATTTATCAAATAAATGTGGATTTTGAAAATCACATTTTAAAAAAGTGCAAACATGCACTTGTGTCTCGGTTTAGTGTGGATGTGTCTTTTATCTCCAGAGGACTCTGATGAAGCGGGTGGACTCGTGCTTTGTTTCGGGCTACTTATAGCAATAGGCGCCGTACAGGTGCTCCATCTGGTCGGGGAACCCAAAGGAGCGCACCCCCGCCTCGGGGACGCCGCCGCCGCAGTGCTCCCTGGGGCTGCGGACGGGAAACCGCACGCTGCCGTCTCTCAGCCAGCCGCCGTCACACCGGTCGTAGTCACGGAAACGCCAGGCGGAGTAAAGATGGCCGACCAGCGCCAGCTCGCCGCCCTGGCGTTGGCACGCGAGTCCGGCCTGGCGGAAGGAGAAGGGGCCCGGGACGTAGGAGACGGAGCCTGAGGGAGGAGGAGACGCATCGGGGGTTCAGGCCACCGGCAGCAGAGAACCCTCCCACTGACGTCCATCACATAGAACATAGAACAGTGCAACGACCGCTCTGCTTCCTCAAGTCATAAAAACATGTTGGTGTATCAGTGTTTCATGATGAAATGTCTGTCCTTATCGTCCCTTCTTCTCTGCCGGACCGGTTTCCTCTCCCTGCAGCCTCAGGAATGGTGTCTCAATAACCGGATTTATTGTCCTCAACCCACAATCAACCCACAACACTGAGCTACCGAAGGTCAAATCGCTGCTGCAGAGTTGGCGATAAAAATGGAAACATCTTTTGTTCATTGTATCCATTTTTAGACCCATTTTTCAGAATCAGACTCTCGCTCCAGTCGGCTTCCATCGGACGTTTTGGTGAAACGAGGCCGCTCGCAGCTTACCGGACGTCAGCGAGGTGAAGCAGAAGGCGTCGAATCGATCCTGCGTCTTATCCTTCGGCCCGTAGCTGCGAATGCCGGGCAGCAGGTCTCCTCCGCAGGCCGGCCGCGGGCGGATGATGGGGTAATGAACGGTGCCGTCGTGGAGCCAGCCGGCGTTGCACCAGTCCAGGCCCTCCGTCCACGCTGCAACCAGGAGACACGCTGCTTAACAGAGAGCCGGCGGGCCGGCGGGAATCACGGGGTAGGTCGGGCGGTACCTCGGTACAGCTGGCCGAACGAGGCTAAAGTGGCGTCCTGCTGAGCACAGGCCTCCTCCGCCTCGTGGAACGTGAGTCTGTAGCGGCCACTTCCACTCTGGTACGGGAACACCACACCTGGGGGGGAGACGTCTGTCAGGGGGGCTCGTTCACTTTACTTGGAATCAAAGACGTGATCCACAACCCAAAACCGCCGTCTTCCATCAAATCAAATGCCGTCATGAACCGAAGGTTAGGAGACGAAACCAGTGATAGTCTTTCAGTTTGACCGGTTGAGAAGACTCTGGGCTTCTTATTGCTTCAATTAACTGTTGGAATATTGATGTGATTAAACACAATAGTGCGCTGATTCTGGCAATCAAATGTTGCTTTCATTGTTCATATTCATCCATAAGCTATTTGTTAGCTAACGTTTGAGCTTGGTTTGGTTTTATTGGGTTTGTTCTCCTTCTTCTCACAAACATTCATCATTATGATTACGTGGATTAAATACAGATTGATTTTTGTGGGATATCAATGAATTATGAAACATTTATTCTTGTAAGTGGCCACAAAACCAGCAGTTGGGTTTCGGAAACAAAACCAATGCAATGAAACCACATTGGTTAAAAGCCTTCTGGTCCTCACGTCATTCACCACCAATCAGGCTCCTGAATTACTTTCCACCCCCATTGTTTCTGTCATGAGGAACATGAAAAAAAAAACGCCACGCACGCCAGAACAACCCAACGCATGCCGCCTGCCCCATTGGGCGCTGGAATATGGCGACTTACCTTCAATCCTCAACGTTATGACCACACTCTCGTCCTCGATGCCGTAGACCAGCTCGCAGCGATACGTGCCGCCATCCTCCAGTTCAAGGCCGCGGAGCTGCAGGGAGGCGTCCATGTCGTGCGCCTTGGAGAGGGAGGCCCGCCCGCCAAGGCGGCCGTAGGGCTTGAAGGCGTGCGCGTTGGATACCATGACGACGTCCTCCCGACCCACGCGCTGCGGCTCCAGCTTGGTCCATTTCACTTTGTACTGGCTGGGCTTGGCTCTCAGGATACACGGCAGGGTGGCGTTTTCGCCCCTCCGGGCGACGACGTCGGCGTGCAGCAGCGTCTCCAGGAGGTACTTCAGCTTCTTGGGTCCTGCTTGTGAAACAGGATCCAGGAGGCGTCAGTGGAGGGAACGAGTCCTAAAACCTGGATACCAGTCAGCGCTCTTCCACATCTCCGCTGTGACTTGAGCCTTTCGGTTTAAACTCTATTTCGTCTGAAAAACGCCTGGTCAATCGCGGCGTTAAGTGGGTGCGTTTGTTTACCAAAACCTCCTTCATCGTCTTTCCCGTACCGTCTCTGTTGGAGGAGTAGATAGCCGAAGACCAGGCAAAGCAGCTGGCCGTAAACAGAAGAACCACGGCGAAGTTCATCATGAAGGGAGTCCTTCTTCTCTCTCTCAGCTCCTGCAGCTCACAAGAAGAAGCACATCTCACTTAAGACGCCCGTCCTGTTTGGGGCATTAAACCATCACGCGTGTCTTTGTTCTCACGTTCACGCAGAGAGAAATTTCTATGTCGGCGTACAAATCAATATTGCAAAAGTAAGAGAAATAGTTCAAAACCTGTGACGTGAAGAAGTGTGATCATCGTCCTGCGTCGTCCCACATGAGGAAGACGTCTTCAAAGCTTCTGGACTTCCTCATTAACTCCTGACTTCTGGGAGTCAAGTCCTCGTTGCTGTTGGCTCTTCAGTCCGCAGCCGTGAATGTTCAGCAGCTGTCGTACCCGCAGGATCTCTGCCCCCCCCCCCCCCCACCCCCCCTCACGCTCGCATCCTCACTGTGGTCATATGGTCCAGTCTGTTGACGGCCAGATGAAAGTGCGACAGGGTCCCTTTGTCTTCTTCCTCCTCATTTAGAGACATGAACATGACTCCAACTGGTGCCCTACATGTGACCCAAACCCTATTTCACACTTTCCCCTCTTACTGCTGTATTGGAAGTGAAGCTGATGATCCTCTCCTGCCCGTACCTGGACCAGGAAGCACTTATTAGCACTCACCTTCAGCTCTTTGTACTCTGTGCTCTGGGTCCGAACCCTCTTGGTTGAATTCACTCATAGTCGCTTTGGGTAAAAGCCTCAGCTGAATGATGTGAATGTGAACTGCGTTCTCTGCACTGTCCACCAGGGGGCGACTCCTCTGGTCCCATAGACGTCCATGAGAAAACGGCCCCTCTCTTGATTTATTCCCCCAGTAAACAATGTAAACACGAGTCTACACCAAACAGCATGATGTTCATGTAGCAAATGATTTACAGCCAGACGGATGAAGCAATGTGGGCTCTTTGCTTTTGTTCCACAGCCATACTGGGAGATTGCATGTTGCATTGGTGCGTGACAGCAAAGGCAGTGATTTAGATTAAGGCAGATGACGAGGTTAGTTCAACACAAATCAACGTGTTTGCCACAGACTCTAATATCCCGTAACAAGAGGAATGAATGTTCAATGGGCTCCAACAGCTGCTGCTGTCGGACGACATCACCTGGACAAACCTGCCTGTGTTTCCTTTCCCAGAAGGCCGCTGCCAACGAGGACTGTGGCGTTCATTCAGCCGTCTCCGCTGCCCACGCGGCTCCGGGGGCGGCGGCGGCGGCGAGGAAGCCGGGTCGGCTCTGGTTTCCTCTGCCGCCGCGGCACAAGGGCCGCATTGTGGCGTCCGCAGTGACGGCGGGCGGCCGGTCACACAAACGCCGTCCCATGCGGAAACAAAGAGGAAATAATGGGATTCTTCTGTTTTCTTTGCTGGTGTGGCCTCTCCATTGTGCTCCGTCGTCAATGGGGCTCTTTCTTGCCCTCCAATTAGTATTCAGCCAAACACCTCTAGCTGAAAATGGCCAAGCGTCTCCGTCAGCTGCATATGAAGAACATTGCTTTATTAATTGCACATTTGAAACACCCGCAAATCACGGAATACACCACATTTAATATGGTTCATGATGAGATGCACTGCAAAAACTAAAACCCTGCAAAGAGCATAGAATAACATTTGAGGAGAACTTGAACGTGAATATTATGCCGTCTTTTCAGAACAGGGGGAGTTTTTCTGGACTTTCGCACCAGGATTTAAGTCCTTCAATGAGCTTGTTGGACGTGGAGACGAGTGTGATCGCCGACGTGGAGCCCTCGTAGTCCGAAACGATACGAATTCTCCTTCTTTTCAACATCGACAGAGGCAGTGCAGCCCGGATAAACCTCCCGCGATCTTAACTTTCACAATAAAAGCCCTCTAAATATGCACGGTGTAAATGTTTACCAGAACTAAAGAGAAACAAACTGTTCATTGCATTGAGATTTGAGAGCGCGTTTCCCTTTTTAGAGAGGCGAGTCATTTGTTATCGTGCATCGATCTCCTCGTGCTCCTCCTCTCTGGGTAACTGCAGGTGAACCCTCTCGCGCCCTGCAGCGCTGCATTGACGGATGGCTTTGTGCTTCGCCGTAAGTGAAACCCCTGAAGCTGTGAATCAATCACGAGTATTTTGTTCTGATTGTTCTTGTTCATCCTGTTTTCGATCCTTGTGAAGTCGGTGAGAACAGAAACCTCTTCTCGGCACATCTGCCCAAAAGAGCCATCTTGAATGCCCCCCCCGTTCCTCGGATGAGTGAGGCCGATACGGGGGCCTGTCGGCCCTGATCGAGTATCAGCTTGCGTGTCTCTGCAGATAGAAAAAGCGTGACAGGCTCATGAAGGTCCCGTGGGTTAAAAGTATGTACGTTCTGACAGCTCTTGCACCACTGTGAAGCCCCCCCCCCCCCCCCCCCCATGCAGGTACTGCAGGTACTTCTTTGTTGTCCGTGCAACACAAGTGTTTAGCGAGTCTAAATTTCACCTTTGACCCCTTCGTTGTGCAGCAAACAGCGTCCTGCATTCCTCTCCTCAGACGCACAGGGACGTGGAGACGAAGACGCCCCCCCCCCGGCCGCCCCTACCTTTCATCCTGTCACGCTATGAATGCTGGGTAACCTTGAGCGCCAGCTGAGGAGTTCTAGCGCGTTGGTTTAGAGGGAACACCATCCAACGTTCACGTCCAACAGAACCCACCCGGCTTTCTACGGTCCCGCAAACCCACGAGACACGCGTGTGTTTCTGTGTGTATGTGAATGTGTTTAAATGTTACTGTACATTCACCCGGAGCCGTGACATAAGACGCCACGATTCACTTTGGTTTGGCAACAAAACCTTTTTAAGGTTAGAAAAAAACATCCTGTTTGTGTACAAGAAGCAACCTAATAATGTCATGTTACCACCAAAACAAGAGACATCCGCCGCTGCCACGTGGTCGCGCCCTACGCCGACCCTTCCACGGTCATGTGACTCATGCTCGTCACTGAGTTCACTTCATAAGCGCTCAAAGAAAACTGCTCGCTTCTTCCTTTTAGGACACGAAACGAATAACGAATGTGAGAGAAAGACACGAACAAACGAGCGAACCTTTGTCCTTTTGACCTCGACGTGCGGCGGCTGACGGAGGAACTCGAGGCTCTTACCGGTCGAGTGGTGTTTGTAGCATGTGACAGTCACACAGGTAGATATGGATCTGAGGGCGGAGCCACGGCAAACACACATCTGCATTCCTCACCTGTCTCAGCCTGCAGGGGCGAAAAAAGAAAGAAACAGATATTTCATCTCATAAACGTTAAGTCTAATAATGTAAATGGTAAATGGACTGTACTTGTATAGAGCTTTTCTAGTCTTCCGCCCACTCAAAGCGCTTTAACACTACATGACATCATTCACCCATTCACACCCATTCACACCCATTCACACACTGATGACAGGAGAACCACACACAGTGACACCTGCCATCAGTAACTAACATCCACACGCTGTAGTCGCAGATAAAGGAGCCATGTTGCGTTAAGCGTCTTGCCCAAGGACACATCGACATGCGGGCATGCGGACATGCGGGCCTGGGATCGAACCCACAACCCTCTGATTGGAGGACGACCTGCTCCCCCACAGTGTGCACACGTAGACGGGTGAGACAGATGCTGGTTTCTGCAAAACAGAAATTCTTCCTTATTTTAGTCGTTTTTTATTGAGACAAAAGGTTCATAGTAGAAACATAATCATTTGGCCACAAGTTGTCACATCACATCACCGTGTCTCAAAAATAAACAACAAGAAAACACACACACAGTTTTCACAGTGAAGGAATGTTCGGATTCGGGGATAAAAGTGCTATTGTTGCGCACACACACACGCACGCACGCACACACGCACACACACGCACGCACACACGCACACACACACACACACGCACGCACACACACACACGCACGCACACACACACACACACACACACGCTCGCACACACACACACACACACACACACGCACACACGCGCTTGTTTATTGTGAAATACCTGTTGAGCCTCCTGAAGTGTGGTGTCTTAGTGTTAAGCAGCAGGCAGGTGCAGACGTGCGTTTATCACTCATCTGATGCCAGACCCCCCCCCCGTCCTCCCCCCGCCCCCTCCCCGTCACCCCCCCCCCCCGCTGGCAGCCTCGGATCGGGAGATCAGATCTGCTGATAGAGGCAAAAAGAAAGAAAGACTTCTGCAAAAGTATGAGAACTCACGAAGCAACCTCCCCATGCAAGAGTTCTGTTATTATATCTATTATATGCGTATCTAGAATCTAGAATCTAGATGTCTAGACGTCGATGAGGAAACGACTCCACTTCTCTCTGGATCTGTTCCCTCAGTGAACGTCGTAAACATGAGTTCATGGTTCTTCATACAGCGTGATGTTCATGTAGTAGATGATGGGCCATGTAGAGTCCAACAGGGGACGCTTTAGGGCGGGGCTACGCGCTGATTGACAGGTCGATCCCGAGCACGTTGCCGTGTTTCGGTGCTGAAGTGAATACCGAATAAACGGTCGTATCTGTGGTGTTAAATCCAGAAGTCGGCTGCTTAAATCCGTTGGAAAATAAACAGTTCAAGTTGTCGGACACTTTGATCTAAACGTGATCTTTGGATTTTAAGACGTTGTGTTTGGATTCGGTTCGATTCATTTCAGCTCCACTTAAAATCTTATTGTGGAAACACGTTAAGCTGTTCCACTAGTGGGCACATGTGTGCCTTCTAAAGAATGCTCTTAATGAAAGCGATTTGAATCTACACAGCAGCCCCCCCCCCATCCGCTCCCCCCCCACCTGCACAGGCATCATTTACGCTGCAAGTTAAAGCATTTGAGGAATTGTTGAGATCTATCTGCAATCTGTGAGTGTGTGAATGACGGCGCTTTGTGCTTCACGGGACAGGAAGCAGCGCAAAGTCATGTGGATGTTGTTGCATAACTAATAGAGAGGGAGGGGGGGGGCTTGGGGGCCCCGCATGTTGTGAGGAGGAATGTGAAGAGAAATGACGGACATCAAGGTTTGTATCTCTCTTCGCTTCTTTACACTCACATTCAACTGAGAGGCCAAAGGTCATTGTCTTCACCTGTTGCCTCTCAGTTACCTCACCCGCACCGCACCTCAGGGCCCCTCCAGCAGCGGCCGGCCCGGGAGGGGGGGGGGGGGGGGGGGGTCGGCGTGTGAACCTCGGCCTGTTGACTCAGGCGTAACTGTCGAGACGAAGCCACGAGGAACAAGAGAAGCTCCGCAGAACGGACCTCGGTGGTGATGTCATCGATGGGACTACAATCAGGCTCCGCCTCCAGGAGCCACACGGTTCAGTGTGCAGGAACGCCGCTCCTACCTGGTCAAATACAGGTGTTTCTCACCACCTACAAAGCCCTGAACCACCGGGCCCCTCCCTGCCCCCCCCACGCCCCAACCTGGTGCCTCCGTGTGTGTGTGTGTGTGTGTGTGTGTGTGTGTGTGTGTTGATGCTGTTGTTGGGTTGGACGTGTTTAAATGTGAATAAACCGCTGAATTAAAAGCTTATTCATGATTCATCGGTCACATGACGCAGCGAGGCCTCCTCCTCGCCGGCAGGAAGCGGAGCAGACGTTTGTCTCTTTGACGCCTCGTGATGGTTTTGATAGTTTAGATTCTCCTGGAATCACAACAACATTCCTGCCTCTCTGAAGAAGACGAGGCTCCGTCTCCACTGATGGAGGACGAAGATACGTTTGTGACTGTGAGCGGTTATCAGCAGGAGGAAGAGGCGCGGAGCGCGAGGCCCCTTCTCCTCAGCCCCGCCCTCCGCTCAGAGGCCACGCCCCTTCCCTTCTCTGTTGCCTCGCAGGTTGAGGCCCTCCGTCCTGCCGGAGACGTCGTGCCGTCCTTAACGGCACCGACAGCGGAGCATCTGAGCGGTTTCCTGCTCCCCGACTGCAAAGAATCCAACGGAATTCGTAGACATTCCACTAAAGTTGGTCCCATAAAAAAACTGTCATTTGACAGCAGAATGTTCTGACCTCTAGATGTGAGCTTGATGATGTTAATTTAACGCCTATTCATTCATTGCTTTTTGAACTTAAGTAAAAAGAAATGATTTGTAGAATATCTGTCTGGTCTCAGGCGCATTATTGCCTGTTAAACACGAGCAGGCAGTGATGCAGCTGTGAAAATGTGGTTTGAGTGGATGATCAATTTCTGCGACTTTCACCTGAACTCGAGTGGAACTGGAGAGTTCCTTTCATATACTTATTATAATTAATTATCACTCGTTCCTGGTGTATAAAAATGAGCTAAAGAGCTTCAGTCCACCTTAAAAAGTCCCGCAGTGAGGGGGCGGGGCTTACCGTGAGGTGGGTCCGGTAGGTGTGACCCAGTGAGAACACACGTAAAACCGGCTCTGCTGTCTGCTAGGGAGCTTCTTCTTCTTCTTCTTCTTCTTCGCACACAGCAGCCGGCTGGCTCTGCAGCGAGGACCCTCCGGCGTGTGTGTGTGACAGACAGATCTCGTCGCGCCGGCTCTTTAAAAGCTCCTCTCTCGTCGCCTCCCCCCCCAGGCAGGAACCCACCATGACGGACGTGGCCACCAACATGCGGCTCAAGCTGCCGATCGCCTGCTTCATCCTGCAGATCATCCTCATCATCCTCTTCGGCGTCCTGGTGGAGTACGACCACGACACGGACGCCCGGCTATGGCACAGCAAGAACCACTCCGACTACGAGAACGACTTCTACTACCGCTACCCGAGTGAGTGACTGAGGGTCAGGGTCAGAGGTCACAGGGAGGCCACGGCCCCCCAGTCTGAAGTGACTTGCTGTAGACGAAAGGTTGCGTGTGGAGAACTTAAAATGATGAGTCCAATCCGGCAAACTGTAAACTATTGTTGGGACGTCAAATACAATCCTCATAATGTCATTCTACCGCTTCTTTACACACACAGCGATATGCGACAGTTTTTAACTAACTTCAAATGTTCCTTAATTAAAGGAAATGTAGGGACAGCTTGTGGTTGTGTTCACACGGGACACACTATGAATATAATATCGAATATCAACTGTGAGCGAGTTACGATTTTAAAAAGCTGAACAAACGTGTCAACACATTTTGGGAAATCTCGTGCAGCGTTGAAGAATAATCCCATTTACTAGTTTTTCTTCCTCACGATGGACAGGCCTCTGGACCTCATCCAGGGTCCTTTTTGTCCTCCTCTGGCGTCCCCTAATTGGAACATGTCCCCTTCTTTCCCAGCAAACATTTGCTGGAGATGTCTTCCAGTCCGCTGCCCTCCAATGGAGGCCGATGCATTGATCGCTAATGTCCTGATTGATGGTGTAGAAACAAAAGGCCGCTAAACGCTCATTACCGCTTCCATCAAACCTCTTCCACCACTTCAAATGGCTTCATGGCCACTGAGTGTGTGTGGAAGATCTAAATAGACACGATTCTTACTTCTGTTTGCATTACAAAAACGGAATATGTTTGATTGATTACCTCCACCGCTGGGGGGCGTGTCCTAACCTGTCAGACGCAGTTTGAGGTTTACCTGGGCGTCGCCCTCTCGCAGGTGTGTGTGTGTGTGTGTGTGTGTGTGTGTGTGTGTGTGTGTCGGGGGGAGCAGAGTCACTTAACATTGTTTGAATCTCTAACCTGCGGTTTGAATGCCGCCTTCGTGTTGATGCGTCAAACTCTCTGCAAAGCTCCTCTCTGGTTTAACTAATGTTTGGTTCATCAATTCATATTTTGGACGCTTTGTCCGTCCAGACAGAAAAAACATTTCTGTTCCCCAGAGGACAAACCCCACTGTGTTGGGCGATCGCCTCCCTTTCATCCAGCGCACTTCTTTTTACTACCAATTACCTGCAAAACCAGTAACATCAGCCTCAGCTGTACTACGTGTTTTAACGTTAGCAGGCTGCTACGGTAAAACGTGGCTAACCAGACACCTTGCGGCAACGTTGCGGCCACTAGTTAGCATGCTAATGCTAGTGTTCGGCGCCACGCATCACCGTGCAAAACTCCCACAGAGCAGTTTGCACCGTTTCCTGTTTAGTAGCTGGTGATATGTAAACTAAACTATTTCGGGGAGGTCAGACAAAGGTCGGCGTCAAAGGCGACCGATGTTGACAGTTGGTGGAAGACGGAACGTGTCATTGTCCCGACATTTACGCCCCCAGCTACCTCAAGGCGCTGCGACTCGCCAGCATCCTCATCACACCTGTCGTCATGGGGCCAAGAGATAAACACTTTCATGTTTCAGCGCCTTGTTTACGCAACCTCCATCCTCTGTCTTCACTGGAAAAGAACAATCTGCAGGTCATCGGCGGGGCGGCGGTGACTCCGCCCCCCTGCTGGCGGTAGCATAGCATCGGTGTTGTCGCCCCGAAAGGCTCCTCTGAGATAAGGGTGTTGTTTCAACTGAAAATATGTCTCCCTCCTACGGGTCCCCCGGGAGCTGGTTGCGTCCTGGTTTACATTCGATCACCAGGTTCTTTATTTTTGTGATAAATGGAGGACTATTCCTTTAAAGAGACGCAGCTAAGACGTCTTTACACAGATTTGAATGGAAAGCGGGTTAAGATGATCTAAATAATCTTCAAGTGGTTTTATAAACCTAAATGTAAATTTAAATCAAATAGAGATTTGAGAAAAATGCATTGATTGAAAGTTGTCAAAATTAATCTGGACGGATTCATCTTTATTTTCACTATTTCCCACTTTCATTTTGTGAAAATTCACGGCCTCAAAAAAACGTCACAAAACTCCCGGGGGGCATCTGCGAGACATCCGACCAACCTGCGGCGAAGGACCGTTGCCCCGGCAACGACAAAACACAACGCAGCGTTGGTTGTGCGCCAGCTCGGGACGAACGGGCGTCTGTGAGATTGTCCGTCCTCTCCCGCTCGACGGCGTCCGGTGGCGTTGCGGTGGTGAGAGAGGAATGCACGGCCGGTGGAGGAGGACCGGCGCGGGTCGGGGTCCCGGCTTATGTAACTGTGCTCGTTCACTGTTCTCAGTGACAAGGCCTCTCGTGACCCGGCTGCTGGCCGTCATCGGGTGTGTTTGTTGATGGGGGGCCTTTGAGGAGCCGATAATACGAGGTCGCTCTAAACGAATCGCGTCCTCGCTGAACTGCTCTCGGCACTCGGGCAAAAGGTTCTTCACAGAAAAAGTATGAATGGACCTTTTAACGATTCGATGGTTTATTGTTTTCATCACAGCTCATTTAGCTGAGGCTTTTATCCAAAGCGACTCACGTTGCACTCGCATGGCTTTTTACATTCTTGCCTCGTGGAACTGGAATATAAGCTGGAGACAAAACTAAGCCAAACACACATATAATGAAACTGGTAAACATGTTCTAGGTTTCCAGGACGTGCACGTGATGATCTTCATCGGTTTCGGCTTCCTCATGACCTTCCTGCAGCGCTACGGCTTCAGCAGCGTGGGCTTCAACTTCCTGATTGCGGCCTTCTCGCTGCAGTGGGCCACGCTCATGCAGGGCTTCTTCCACGGCATGCATGAAGGCAAGATCCACATCGGGGTGTTGAGGTACGTGAAAAATCACACGGGTCATGTATAAACATGTATATGCTTTGTTGGACAAGGTGAACCAAAGACAATAATTGACCGTCAATTTTTTTGGGAGCCTCAAAACTTCCCATTGAGTCAAACATCTGAACACACGGTTCTCTTTGTGGAAGCCCTGCACACGATACTCCAGTGACGTTTCCACTCAAACGCCTTCTTCTTTCAGCATGATCAATGCAGATTTCTGCACCGGCTCCGTGCTCATCTCATTCGGAGCCGTTCTGGGTAAAACCAGTCCATTCCAGTTGCTGGTCATGGCCATTTTTGAGGTCACGCTGTTTTCTGTCAACGAGTTCGTCCTGGTAACTGCCCTGGGGGTAAGCTACAAATAAACAGACCTACCATAGGGGTAATTAGCTGAAGATTGTGTGATCTGTAAAACTGCCCCCAAAGAACTGATCACGACCAGAGACTAAAAAAACAGAATGTGAGGTGATATTTTTATTAAGCACATTGTGGGTAACTCTGTTGCAGGCTAGAGACGCGGGAGGCTCCATGACCATCCACACATTTGGAGCCTACTTCGGCCTCATGGTGACCCGAGTCCTGTACCGACCCAACTTGAATAAGAGCAAACACAGGAACAGCTCGGTGTACCATTCAGACCTGTTCGCCATGATCGGTAAACACCTTTCAGAGCTGCTTCTATTGTCCACAGGAGCAAATCCTTCTGCTTCCGTCCACTGTCCCACCGTTGGTTGTTCAACAATTCGTAGGACCTTTTTAATTTACCCTTAAAGCATGAATCAGCTAAATAGGACTTCCCAATATTAGATCGTTCTTCATCCTCTTTGCTTTTCTTCGTCAACATGTTGGATGCAGTTTGCGGTGAATTTGTAACGAACCGACCGAATGCCGCCGTGCCTCCTCAGGTACCATCTACCTGTGGATGTTCTGGCCCAGCTTCAACTCGGCCATCACGGCCCAGGGCGACGACCAGCACCGCACGGCCATGAACACCTACTACTCCCTGGCTGCCTGCACTCTGTCCACCTACGGCATGTCCGCCCTCACGGCGCACGACGGCAAGCTGGACATGGTGAGAAATAAAGTCCACAGACTCCCTCCAGACAGGAACGCAAAAGAGAGAAGCGTTTTGGTGGCGTCTTGAATTCCCGTCGGCAAAAAAACTTCAGAGCTGAAGGGTAAATCCCCTGAAGACATCGAACCCGAGACCGAAGTCCCACGCAGGTTGGAGCAGTCTCAGCTGTCAGCAATCAATCATCCAGATATCAAGATGGAACATTCCAGCGCAGATAGTGATCGAACCCCAACAGAGAGGAGAGGATAACGTGTGTTGATAGCAGGGAGAAGCTCACCAGCTGCTGTTTATAATACACAAGATGAGGGCGAGCACAGAGAATATATTTGATCATTTATATGATTAAGTGATCGTGATGGAAATTTGAGTTAAATGGTTTGTATTCTCACACTTATCCAAACAAACCCGTATTCATAGTCGATTGAAAAAGAGAGTTTCTTTAACAGCCTAAAACAGTCCGGCCTGAGGTTACAGCTTTTATTAAAACATCTGAGTTTTACTTTAGTTCTTTAGTGAAGCTCCATGAGGCAAAGCTGCATTCTCTGTAGTGACCAGCAGGGGGCGACTCCTCTGCTCCCATAGACGTCTATGAGGAAATGACTCTACTTCTCTGTAGTGACCAGCAGGGGGCGACTCCTCTGCTCCCATAGACGTCTATGAGGAAATGACTCTACTTCTCTGTAGTGACCAGCAGGGGGCGACTCCTCTGCTCCCATAGACGTCTATGAGGAAATGACTCTACTTCTCTGTAGTGACCAGCAGGGGGCGACTCCTCTGCTCCCATAGACGTCTATGAGGAAATGACTCTACTTCTCTGTAGTGACCAGCAGGGGGCGACTCCTCTGCTCCCATAGACGTCTATGAGGAAATGACTCTACTTCTCTGTAGTGACCAGCAGGGGGCGACTCCTCTGCTCCCATAGACGTCTATGAGGAAATGACTCTACTTCTCTGTAGTGACCAGCAGGGGGCGACTCCTCTGCTCCCATAGACGTCTATGAGGAAATGACTCTACTTCTCTGTAGTGACCAGCAGGGGGCGACTCCTCTGCTCCCATAGACGTCTATGAGGAAATGACTCTACTTCTCTGTAGTGACCAGCAGGGGGCGACTCCTCTGCTCCCATAGACGTCTATGAGGAAATGACTCTACTTCTCTGTAGTGACCAGCAGGGGGCGACTCCTCTGCTCCCATAGACGTCTATGAGGAAATGACTCTACTTCTCTGTAGTGACCAGCAGGGGGCGACTCCTCTGCTCCCATAGACGTCTATGAGGAAATGACTCTACTTCTCTGTAGTGACCAGCAGGGGGCGACTCCTCTGCTCCCATAGACGTCTATGAGGAAATGACTCTACTTCTCTGTAGTGACCAGCAGGGGGCGACTCCTCTGCTCCCATAGACGTCTATGAGGAAATGACTCTACTTCTCTCTTGATTAATTCCCTCAGTAAACATGAGTCTATGGCCTCATAGTGATGGTCATTTAGTAAACGTTGAGTCAAACGGACTTTCAATTATGTTTCTTTTCACAAAGGGGACCTTTAGCGGGGAGATGAGTCCTGACCATGAGAGGCTTTGGTTACAGGATCAAGGTGTACTTCACTGATGGGCCGCGTGGTTTCCTCTCTCCAGGTGCACATCCAGAATGCCGCTCTGGCCGGGGGAGTCGCAGCAGGAACGGCCGGTGAAATGATGCTGACGCCTTACGGCTCCATGATCGTCGGCTTCCTGGCCGGCATCATCTCCGTCTTGGGCTTCAAGTACCTCTCAGTAAGGTTCCCTCAGTTACGAGGATGAGGGGGGGTGCAGGGGTGGGGGGGGGGGTGGCGGCGGCGGCGGCGGCAAGAGGGGCAGCGAGTAGAGGGGTTAGAGACCTTAAACTGCACTTAAAATAGTATACATATAGATGTGAAATATCAAATATGTTACATCACATGTCGTTTAGCGGACGCTTTTATCAGAAGGGACTTACAATAAGTTCATTTATACCATAATGAGTCAACAGAATGCACCTGTTTGAATGAATATCACGAAAAGTTTGAATAAATCTAAATAATATGCACAATATTTTATTTAAATTAATGTGTTAATAGTTTCCACAGTTACCCAAAAGACCCACCTCGTCTCTTCTTCTTCCCTCAGCCCGTCCTGGAGAACAAACTGAAGATCCAGGACACCTGTGGAGTCCACAACCTGCACGGCATGCCCGGCGTCCTGGGCGCCATCGTGGGGGCGGTCACTGCTGCCGTGGCAACCACAGATGTCTACGGGGGAGGGTGAATATCTCATATTGACCCTGAGGAAGACCCGGGGTCCCTGCGTCCCTCCGTCCTTCCACCCCTCTGTCCTCTCCGTCCCGGTAATTATTTCCTGTCGTCTGTCTCAGGATGAAAGACGTCTTCCCCGACGTGGAGAGCGGTGCCATCACCGCGTCCTACCAGGGCCTCGTGCAGGCCATCTCCCTCGCCGTCACCCTGGGCATGGCCTTGCTGGGGGGGCTCATTGTCGGTAAGTGTCCCCTCTTCCTCAGCTAGTCCCAGTTAGTTTTTACAGAGATTATCACCATGAAAATTCACCAGTTCCTCACTGCATTAAGAGGAGCATTTATTGAATTGCACGTTTTATAAAATGTGATGTCTTAATATGCAAATGAGGCTTCATGAAATAGTAACGTTTGGTGAATTTACGGGAAATCTACAGACAGAAACAGGCAAAGTCGGATAAGTCGGAAGTATAAATGTAAAATATAACATTTGTATTTTGTAGATTTTCTTCCCACTGGTCTGAAAGAATGAATATCACACAAGACAAACATTTCATCCACTTGAAGAACTTTGTGTGAAGGAATCTTCTCTCTGGGAAGATGTTTTCTGCGTCAACCACTCGTTAACTGTTTAGTCTTCTTGAAGATATGAACCGCCTTCGTTCTCCTCTCAGGTTTCATCTTGAAGCTCCCCGTGTTCGGAGCTCCTTCCGACTCCATCTGCTACGAGGACAACGTCTACTGGGAGGTGAGTCGCTGTGACTTCACCTATTTATCAGTCACAACTGTTTTTTGACATTTCTTGCTCGGCACAACAGACAAAGAGCAGAACCGTGACTCATTATTCATTTGGCTTTAAATTAATATCCCACATAGTGCTTAAAATAAACGGTTGCCTTCGTACTTAACAGGGACGATTTATTTTCTAATGTCTTCCACACAGACGTCTACAGGAAACAGACGTGTCCTTTGGTAGCTTATTTCTTATTAGGGAAACATTTAAAAAAATGTAATGAGCACCAAACGTTTTTTTTTTAGTTGTGACCACGTGTTTCCGCTCTGTAGTTTCCTGGAAAGGGGCGTGGCATATCAATCAATCAATTATAAGCAGAATACAAATAGCGCTCAATAAAGCATCACATGACACATAATGACCTCCAGGGGGCGCCGCCCCGCTGAGCTCCATCGGGCCGGGGGAGACGGGCTGGTGTGACCCCCTGATGACGTCATTGAGATCTCCCCACAATGCAACGTGCAGCATCTTACGTCTGTTTCTCGCTCGATAGATCTATTTATAGTAGAATATGACGATTTTCAGCAGGCTTTTGTCTCAGAATTAACAATGAATAATAATGTGCACGTGTGAAAAGACACAACGCCATCGCGCTCAGGCGGGAAGAAGGAGGCTGCAAAGAAACGGGTCACGGAAGTGCACTCAAGTGTGTGTGTGTGTGTGTGTCTGTGTCTGTGTGCGCGTGTGTGTCTGTGTGTGTGTCAGGTACCGGGAGAGGAGGATCACGAGGAGCAGCTGACTGCCGTGCACGCCGCGGAGGCCGAGAAGCTCAATTAGATGCGCACGTCACTCACGCACCTCACGCACCATCGCGAGCTCCTGAGTGTTTAAAACAAATAGACAATAAAGTCCGATGTAGAAAAACCCTGAGATATTCTGTGCAGAACCTTAGCCCCGCCCCCGCCCCGCCCCCCCGCCGGTGCAGCCTGTTGGCCACTAGAGGGCGCCCGCGCGCTGCGGCGTCGGTCTTAGTTTTTCTACCAAAGACAATCAGACTGCATTCAGGAGGCGGAACAAGAAGCTTTTACAAATGTTTTTTATGCTTTTTCTTACTTACGGGATTTCATGTAAAACAATGCAGATGTTTTTCTAGGATGTTTATTTCTGTTTATTCCCTGATACTTAACGTTTGGGCCTTGATCAAACGCTGCATGATTTTATGACCCTTTTATATGAATTGTTTCTTGCAGCAAAAGTCAATGTATTTTAAAATGTATTTTTGGCCATAACTGATGTGGTGAAAGCTGCTTCCAGTTTTAAACAACTTCATGGAAATTAGAACAATATTGGATTAAATACGTTTTTTTTCTCTCATTTCATATCTAATATTAAAGAGTATTGATGGTTCATGTAAGTCCCAATGTTATCAGAATGTTCTTTTTCTTTGCACTCACTCTGTGAAACCAGAGACAATCAAGCCCCAGCTTGTGGTGACGGAGGACGGCCATCTTTAGCTTCTTAATGATGGTGTAGAGGTCCCCTGGGGGGGGGGGGGGGGGGGGGGCTCTACAGCATGGTGGTGTGGTGGTTCTCCCCGTGTCTGCGTGGGTTCTCTCTAACTTGCCTGTGTGAGTGTGAATGGTTGTGTGTCTCTGTGTTGGCTGGTGACCCGTCCAGGATGAACCCGTCTATCGCCTGAAGTTGGCTGGACAGACTCCAGCCCCCCACGACCCCGTGAGCAGGATGAGCGGTTTGCAGATGGATGGAACAAACAAAACTATAGCAGACCTCGTGAATCAGCCTTTGGGTTAAAATGGTGAATACAATAATAATAAAATAAAATCATGAAAATAGAAATGAGCCACGGCTACTTTCAAGTTTGAATAAAACCTCAGAAGCATCACAGGTGCAGCTGCTCCACCGGGCGGAGCCACAAGAGGCATTAAAGCACATTGGACTAGACCTCGACAAGTGGGCGGAGCTACAACTGTGCGTAATTGGTCAGTAATAGTTTACGAAAGATGACGTCATTTTTTGAGATTTGTAATCTCTTACCGATTTAGGATATTTACTTGATGTCTCAAACATACATAATCACAATGTTAGTGCTTTAAAAATTTAATTCCGTATGTTAATATCCTTTAATTTCAGCCGTCCAGCATCCTTTAATGATGCGCCTCCTCCTGCCTCTCTGTGGCATTAATCCCCCCCCCCCCCCCATTCTGGGGATGGTAGCGCTGCGTGAACAAGCGCTCGGCCTCTTCCCAGGAAGCTGCAGACAGGTGGACAGCTGTTTCCTGAATAGGCCTCGCGCTGAAGAGCTTAATTGAGCTTCATAGGGCTAATTAAAATACAGAGAAAAATATACAGGATTATGGAAATGATTCTATTGTCTACGACGTCTTCTGCAAAAGAGCTTGTTTGGCATCATACCTGCAGTACATGGGAGCAGCATATATTCAAACAGCTTTCTGTGTGTGTGTGTGTGTGTGTGGTTATATGGATGCACTGTTAATTGTTTTAATTTCTTTTGCTTAAGATGTGTTCAGCAGGGAGCTGCTATAACGACTTGCATAATCACGTCTAATTAGAGGCTGCAGAACAAATCGTCTCTTCGCTTTGACCTAAATCATCATGTAGAGAAGAGCTCGTAGGAAACGTTCCAACTCGAATGCTCATTAGTTCAGTTTGGACGTAACATCGGTTATTATTTTCGAATCTGCCCCTTTAACTTTAAATGTTTTCAATCCGTAGCAAAAGTTACCGGTGACCAAATTTACTTTTATTTTGAAAATATATTCCGATACTTTTCATCTAAATTATTTTTTTACGTCTTTTTTTCAGCGTGAGGTTCCGGATGTTCGAAGAATAAAATATAACCTTTAAGGGCTCGTTTCTTTACATCAGTACAATAATATAAAGACTATGTTTGGAAATGATAGCGGTAACATTCATATTCATTTATATTTATATTTTTATTAAATGAAACCAACCATCCTGTAATTACACATTGAAAAGAATATGGCGTGTAAATCCAGAAGGGGGGCGTATTATCCTGTTGACCCTCGAGCAAGGCACGGCGTGGGAGCGGTGGGGATCGGCCCCCCGGCCCTGAGGCCTCCGTGGCTCGTTGTGGCTGATAATGGGTTGATGGGCTCCCACGGGAGAGGGGGGGACCACAATGGGGGTCCGCCACGGCGATCCTAAGCACATCTCACTCATTGTAGCGAGGACGAGCTGTCCTGCTGGTGTCCGCTCACCGCCACAACCCGTGTAGTGGTGGATGAAACAACATGGCGTCCTCACGCCGTCTTTATGGCGTCTTGTGTGTTTTATTTGACTTTTCTAGCTGAGGTGTGAGGCAGAGAGGTTGTGACTGACGGGCTGACGGCAGGTGGGGGGGGGGGGGGGGGGGGGCTAAATGCAGGAAGTTGTTCAGCTAGAGAGGGTGTTAGCCACTTGACCGGGGGGGGGGCAGGAGTACTCGGGTGCCTCACTTGAATCCTCTTTAACAGGCTCCTCTCCACAAACCCTCCGCGTGATTCTAAATTAGGAGGATTGGGAATAATTATCGCAGCATTTAAACATTTAGGGATTTGATATTTTCCAAGTGAAGTTTGCAAAATGATCCTGAATAAAGTGAATAAAAGAATATGAGCAGATGAGTTTGATCCTTTCACCAACAACAACACGTGTTTTGTGTAAAGAATGTTAATTGAGTGAATCATCAGGTGATCACAGGGGAGAAACCCCCATGATGACCATTGGGACCGGGGAGGGGGGGGGGGGGGGTCGCTGCCTCTAATCCCAGAGCTCCTGGCTCAGCCCCCCCACGGACTAACCAGGCCTCCCACCGGACCCATTACAAGAGAAAGACCAACAAAGGCCGGTATTACACACTGCTTATGGAAGGTTGGGGGGGGCTGGACCAACACCCCCCCACACCGACCCACCCGCTGCCCTCACCTTCAACAATCCAACTACGTCCACCGATCCCATGCCCCCCAGCTCCGGGCATTGTGGAGGTGTGTGACTCAGGGGGCGTCGGGGGGGTCGTGGCCTGTTAATTGAGCCCATTGACGGAGCATGTGGCTCGGGGGGGGGGGGGGCCCTTAACTGACAAACCCCTCAACACTTGTATGATATGCATCTATATGTATATAGATCTATACAAACATAGATATACATCTATACAGAGCTATAGAGATACATATAGAAGCATATCTATAGATGTAGATGACAAGACGTCTCGCTGCTGATGGAAGAAAATCCAACGAGATGACGGGAGGAGGCCGGATAGATGGAGGGAAGAGGAAAAAGGTGGGGAAGAGATGGAAAAAGATGGAGGAAAGATGGAGGAAAGATGGAGGGAACTGGCGCTAATTAACGAGTGAATAATCTCCACCAAATGATCTGAGAAGAGGGGGGGGGGTGATGGGAGGAATGCAACACGATGTCTGTGGGTTTGGCCGATGGGAATGTGGTCCGTGTCCTGTCCGCCCCCCCCCCCCGCCCCACTTTGGGCCTCTGCAGATCACAAATCTTTATTGGACGCTCATTTGCATAAAGGCCACAATTATGAAAACACACACACACACACACAGACACACACACACACACACAGACACACACACACACACTGGAGCATACGTGCAGGATGACATCACGATGAATGTGCTTGTTTTATGATTCCCTCGGTGCCCACACACACACACACACACACACACACACACACACACTGACAGACACACACACACACACGGTCGCTGCTCATGCATTAATAAATGCAACACACACACACACACGCAGCTTCCCTTTTAAACAGGAGGTGCTTTTGTCTTAGCTCGCGGGGGGGGAGGGGGGCATACGGGGGGGGGGGGGGGGGGGTCGTCGCTGCATGTTAATCAGGAGCCGCGGTGTGAAAGCCAATCAGGCGCGTCCAGCAGACGACGCACTGGTACAAATATGGCACTACTTTTCGCCGCTCACCCACCACGGCGCAAAATCTACGGTTTTTAACAACAAGAAGCGTAGATTTAAACTCCAACGCTTGTTATCAATAGTGACGTCCCCCCTCCCCCACCCTCCCCCCCCCGTATGCCCCCCTCCCATTCAGGACTTAGAGGAACAATTCAGGTGTTATAACTCAGCGAAAGGAGCGAGGCAGTGAGAGGCCGACAGGAGGGACACCACAAATAAATGTTTCCTGATTCCTGATTCATGTTTTGTGAAGTCGGGCCTCAAACGTGCCAATTGAATGTGTCTCATTCGGTTAATCCCCCCCCCCCCCCCCCCCCTCCCCCCTCCCCCCTCCCCCCTGTGCCAACCCGTTCTCACCCTCCCTCCCTCCCTCCCGCTCTGCCATCTCCCCGGTGACGGGGCACTTCCTCAGCTCCTGTCTCTCGATCTCCGCTGTTGGCACTGGGTTCTGAGCGGCCGGCCCGGTGTATGGGGGGGGGGGTTGGGGTTGGGGGTAGGGGGGGCTGTGTGTGAGCAAACGGGGGCCCACGCCGGCCCTCGGCGCCACAAAGGAGCCATTCTTCTGCCCATCAATGGGCTCCATTAACGCCGGGCCCTCTGCCTGTGGAGGGGATGTCGGGCTTCCCGAGGTGGCACAGAGACGGCCATTAGAGGCAGGAAGCCGGCGGCGGGGGCATCACGGGGGAGCTGCCAGGGCAAGGGGGGGAGGGGGGTAAGAGGGGGGGGGGGGCATGAGGCGGCGTTTTGTATTTTGATCTCAGGTCTGTGTGTATACAAACCTACACACCCAAAAGGACACATGTAATCTCCCACACGGAGAGTTGCTTCATGTGTGCGTGCGTGTGTGTGTGTGTGTGTGTGTGTGTGTGAGTGTGTGTGTGTGTGTGTGTGTGCGTGTGTATGTGCGTGTGTGTAGTTGTGTGTGTGTGTGTGTTTTAGCTAACACAATTATTTATTGTACTTACTTGTTTTTTAAGGCAACAGATAAAACTTCTTCTTTTGATAAAGCGCCTCATTTCATTTCGTGTCTCCTGTCAGATCACTTCTTCTTCTTTCCTGCTGCTGTGGCTGTTAGCCCCGCCCCTTATTACCCCCCCCCCCCCCCGCCCAGTGTCCCCCTGTCCAAAGGCTGTCACTCTTACAGGTGAGACATGAGGAGAGAACGACTCCACGTTGATGAAGCTGAAAGGAGGCCGGTCTGAGGAGGGAGGGGGGGGGGGGGGGGGGGCGCTGGAAGGGAGGGTCCGCTCTCAGCAGGGCGGGGGGGGGTGGGGGGGCGTAATGAGAGAGCAGGTGGGGCGGTGAAAAGGGGAGGGGCCCCGGGGGGGGGGGGGTGCAGATCACAGGCGTGTATTGCCGGGCCGGCGGACAGCCAGCGTACCGATCTAATGGCGGCCCCTCTCTTTGCACCGCGCCAATTAACTCCGAGGGGGGGGGAGAGGGGGGGCAGATGATGGACAAGTCTGTTATTGGCGTGTGAGGAGCGCGGCGAACATTCCCAGAGAAGAAGAAGGTCTTGAAGAAGGAAGTGGGGAAATGAAGTGAATACGGCGCAACATGCTTCATTGGCTCAATTGAGGTCGTATTCTTTCTCCCCCCCTCACCCCCCTCCCAACTACCCCCCCCCCCCTCAATCATACCACTCTGTGAAAACAATAAAGGAGAACACACTCCTGGGCTCAAAGGTACGTCCTCCCCGCTGGTCCAGCTTTCAGTGTCTCACAGCATGGCGAGCGCTCCATTTCAGTTCCAAAAGGATCCAAAAGGCCCAAAAGGAAGAAAGCTGTGATTTGAGATATTTGGGTTTTACTCCACTTCATTTAGAAGTTAAGACCACACAATGAACTTAAGTATTAACTAATATTAACTAATACGTCTATTAAGATCACCGAGGTCAGACTTTAGCTCGAATGGACGTATTTGCATGTTTTGATGTTGCTACTTTTAGTAAAGCAAAAGGTCTGAATAGAGTTCAGATCATCTTTAGTTTAGCACATTTTTATACAAACGTTCCTTTGAAAGGGCTTCAAACAACACAACGTGTCCCCGCGTGTCCCCGTGTCCACGAGAGACAATCAGGAGACGCCCACGACGTGAGAAGCATGAAGGACTCTCCATGGTAATGTCCGCTCAGCACCGTGGGGACGCACCACATGTGCGCCGATTAAAACGCTCGAAGAGACGTGGAGGTCCATCCTGACTGTTAACAGGCGAAGACGTTTTAGAATGTCCTCTGTGGGCCGTCAGAAACCCAACGTTTCTCAAAAGTTATCCTATAAGAAGCAGAATTGGTATTAATGACGAAAAAGGGCATAAATATTATTATTTATAGATAATAGGAGGAATAATGAATAGCGCATGTTTATTTGAGACGTTTTAAGGAGACATCGTGATACTTTGAGAGTCAGTCAGATTAAACATGTGTGTTTATTGGCCTCATTGACGTCTCCTCTTCCTCTCTAATCTCCATTAGAACGCATCACAGAGCCCACTGTCTTTATTCTGATGCAGAACAAAGGCCCCACGTCCTCCTTGGGGAAAAGCCTCAGTGGGAAGCGGCTTCAGGGGAACGCTGTATTTCACCTGTGAGTTATCAGAGATGTTCTCACCTGCAGGGGAAACAATGGGCCAAAATATTGCTGTTTATCCTCTAAAAATCCCTTAATATTAAACTTATTTCTAAATTAGTTTGGAGGTGAATGAATAAATGACTTCATCTCAAAAGGAGGTTCAACATGACTGTTTGTTTCCCCTCAGGAAGGAACATGAAATAAACCCGCTGGTTCCCGCGCGTCGTGAGGAGGCGCCTTTCTTCTCCTCCTGGAGGCGGATTAACGGGACGCTAATCTCCTCCTCCTCGGTCAGCCTCCCTGCAGCTGCCCGGTGGCTGCTCCTCTTCTCGCGGCGGCTTTATTCATGAGGCGGGGGGGGGGCAGGGGGGGGCAAGGAGAAATTGAAAATGGCAGCTGTTTGTTTACGCGTTCCCACGACTCCATGCCAATTACGCATCGTCATTCCGTCAGCCGCTTGTCTTCCCTGATTAGACGCCCCTCAGCAGACGGGGGGGGGGGGGGGGGGGGGGCTGCGGAGGAGAACTGGCCGCCCACCAGCGCGCACGGAGGCCCTCTTCTGGTTCAAATCCCCCCTTTTCTTCCATCCTCGTATGTAATATTTAGAGTCATCCAATGAGCTTCTCTTTGTGCACGCCGGCCTCCTCCGTGCGCGAGAGATCCACTCGTGCAATAAACGAATGAAACGCACGCGCTTTTTATTGTGCAGCTTTTAGTTGCAGATGGAAGCGCTCGATGTGGATCAACCAATCACAGTGCAGCGCAACATTTAAAGCGTTTTATTTTAGAAGCGCAGAACTCGGTCCGATGTGAAATGTACTTTAGGGAAAAAAATAGATTCAACGAGCAAACGTGAAAAGAAAAAATAATAGTTTCACTTGAACAGTTTTTCCTTTTCTGCTCCTTTATTTGTGTTTAATTATGAGCCCACTATGAAAGTATTGTAGCATCATCTAAAATATTAAAAACACAGCACTTTACATAAATTACGTCCTCTTCTGAAATTATAATTTTTTTTAAACCTGAAACTAAATGTTTGTTTTTTTACAGGGTCGAAGAAATAAAACTTCATGTTCAATTCATGAATGAACCTCATTTCAGGATGTGACTCCTTCAGTTGGACGCACGTGCGCCCTGACGTCATTTCTAAACGGGCCAAAATGATTTAAAAAAAAGTTACCATGCAGCAGACACACTGTTCTTCCTCCAAAAGTATCTTTGAACGGAACAAAAACATTATTACATTATTACCAAACCCAATAATTACATTTAAATAATGAGAATGAGGCACTGCTGTATTGTGAGTCCAGTTCTGTTAAACCTGCTCTGTTATTATCCCCATGATAATACAAATAACAATGATGCTATTAATAATACTTTTAATAATATTACGCCTCAAAATAATTAGAAAGTAATAATCTTGATATAAAACTACTGAAAATAATGTTATTAGCATTCTTTTTTTTCATGATAATGTACTTACCACTGAAGATAATACTCATGATAAATACCATGATGATATTGATAAAAATACTACTAAACTATAATAACAATAAAAAATCATTTAAAAAAATGAAAATGTTCATGCAAAGAATAACGTGGCGGTGGTTGACAAAGCTGAAGGTCAATGTACACTTTTAAATGTGTTGGCTGTGAAAGCGTATTATTTATTTTAATAATAATAACAATTTTATTAATACTGCTGATAATAAAAACAACAATAGTAATAGATTTAATAGAAGATAGCTCATT